>NC_072820.1:37905000-38197611 GCF_027744805.1 Dunckerocampus dactyliophorus
CACTTTGTATTGACCTGAATGTGTTAGCTTGACATGTAAACTAAACATGAATTGAGCCTTTTTAGAACATTAGGAGTGTTTGCATGCTAACAAGGTGTTTTATGGGCCAACACATAAACACACAAGTCAACAAGGGAATAACATTGGGAATTAAAAGTGTTATTGTATACTGTGATCTTCATACATTCATGTGAATAGCCGGGAGTAGGTTTTTAAACAATACAAACGCTTTACAATAGCAGGAAGTTGTTGCATTGACCTCAGCTGGAGTTAGTTTACCACAAAAGAACATTACAAGCAGTAGACGGAACATTCTTATTCCTTCCTTTAGGGGACTATTGTGTATTTTGGTCATATTAGTGCACTAAGAAGTGTTAATGACTAAGACCCAGCCGTCACTTAGCTTCATTTCAAAGTAAATATGAGTTGCTGACATTGCTACTCTGTCTTCTGCAGGTATTTTGTCAGCTTCATCCTGCAGTTCCAGTTTCATGAAAAACTGTGCCAGGCAGCCAAACACACCGGACCCTTGCACACATGTGACATCTACCGCTCTGCAGAAGCAGGGGCAATTTTAAAGTACGTTTTATGGCAAGTTTTAATGAGGCACCGATGTCCCATTTTTAAAATGTGTCATTGTCCTTCAGGAAAGTTCTTCAGGCAGGCTCCTCCAAACCATGGCCCGTAGTGCTACAAGATGCTCTCGGCACAGACAAGATGGATGCAGGCTCGCTGATGAGATACTTTGACCCCATCATTAAGTGGCTGCAAAAGCAAAATGTCGGCGAGACCCTCGGATGGCCCGACTTCAACTGGGTCCCACCCATTCCTGAGGGCTACCCAGAGGACATCGGTAAGACAAAAGGATTGACAAATGTTCAGCGAGACATAAATACATGCTGGTCTTGTTGCCGCATTGTGGTTAACGTTGTTCTCGTCCATCCAGATAAGAATACAGATGAACTTGAAGCAAAGACGTTTCTGGATGAGTACAACAGTACGGCTGAAGTGGTGTGGAATGCTTATACAGAGGCCTCTTGGGCCTACAACACTGACATCAATGAAGCCAACAAGCAGAAGATGGTGAGAAGCGCAACATTAGCTCTGCCATCGACCTGTCCATCATCCATCCCACCATTCATCCAACAGCCCTCCAGTTATCTATGAATCCACCATCTCCATTCATCAGATAAATTCAAGTTTATTAAAGATAATGTAATGTCTTCATTATTGTTCCTCAGCTTGAGAAGAACCTGGAGATGTCATCCCACACTTTGAGGTACGGCCAGCAGGCGCGGCGGTTCGACACAGCTGACTTCCAAGATGCGTCGGTCAAGCGTATCGTTAAAAAACTCAGCGACATCGAGAGGGCCGCGCTGCCATCAGCAGAGCTTCAAGAGGTGGGGGCAAGTTTGTCAGGTCTGAAAGCTTCTATGCTTTTGTCTGAGCATACTTCATTAAAAAGTGTGTGTGTTTATATTTAGTACAACAATCTCCTGTCCAACATGGAGACTAAATACAGTGTGGCCGAGGTCTGCAGAGAAAAGGGCCAATGCCACCCACTGGATCCTGGTATGAAGTAAACACTTTATAATATCTGTGTATCTCGTTCATTAGTGCAGTAGTGACCATGATGTGTGTGTCTCAGACCTCCAGAAGATCATGGCAGAGTCCAGAGACTATGATGAACTGTTGTTTGCCTGGAAAGGGTGGCGAGATGCAGCAGGGAAAGTACTTCGCTCGGATTATAAGAGATACGTAGAACTGGCCAACCAAGCTGCCAGACTCAACGGTAGGCCTCGTGCCTTTCTGACAGTGGCAATCAAAACTGATACAGTTCTTTTATTGGTGAGTTCAAGATCCCTTGGAGAAGTCACCAGTCTACCCTCTATCCTGCACTGTAGGTCACAGCGACAATGGTGCTTTCTGGCGCTCTCTGTATGAAACGCCGACATTTGAGGAAGACCTGGAGCGTCTGTGGAAGCAGCTGGAGCCGCTCTACCTGAACGTGCACGCCTATGTTCGCAGGGCTCTGTACAAAAAGTACGGCCCAAAGCGCATCAACCTGAGAGGACCCATACCTGCTCACCTGCTGGGTGAGTTAGTTCTTAAAAGGAGGCTATTTGGCGCCTTTGATCTAAATCGACATGCCAGTCAGTACGCCAGTGTGGAATTCAGGGAGGTACCGCAGCTAAAATCTTCTTTTGTGTGGTAAAGTACCCCACTAATGTTCTGCAGCTGGCTGTGAATGCCTTTGGATCGGACAAGGATTTCATATTCTTTCAGAGGCGGCATGCGTGAGATAGTGTGTGACACGTCCACTGCCTTGCTCAACAGACACAACAGAGCAGAGATGAATGGCATGCCTTTTCTGTCGCTTCAGGTAACATGTGGGCGCAGACGTGGTCTGGCATCATGGACCTGGTCCTGCCTTATCCAGACGCCACGCAAGTTGATGCCACGCCAGCTATGGTGGCAAAGGTGAAGACTTGCATGGCTTCTTATAGCAGCCTTAGAGGCACAGAAATAGGAAATGTTCATGCAGAATGAGATCATAGAAAGTATTACGAGGGTCACAATGAGAAAAAATATAGTAAAATTATATAGTAAAAGTATATGTCCTATTTTTGTCGTATTAGGACACAATAGGACTTTATTCTTGTAATATTAGGACGTTATTTATGTAAGACTTTATTCTTCTAAAATTATGATTACTTTCTGATATATTACAACCTTATTGTCATGATATTGTGATTTTATTCTTGTAAAATTATGACTTTAATCTTGAATTACTTTAACACTAGAATATCACTCCACCATTTGCATTCGAGAGTTCATCATGATGCAAATGGTGAAAAAAAATCTATTATTTTTATAGAGATTTGCAGCAAAAGTTCATGTGAAGGAATTTCCACTTTGAGCCTGCATTTGTTTTACCAAAAGGATATGGCTTTCACATATTCACGTATACCTTTTCCCCCCCATCAAGGGCTGGAATGCAAAAAGAATGTTCCAGGAATCAGACAATTTTTTCACCTCTTTGGGACTGCTGCCTATGCCAAAGGAGTTTTGGGACAAATCCATGCTGGAGAAGCCCACCGATGGACGCCAAGTGGTTTGCCACGCCTCTGCGTGGGATTTCTATAACAGAAAAGACTTCAGGTTAAACATCACTTTATTGATACAGAGATTGTCATGTGCGATGTGACTAAAATTGCAAATATGACAAATATGCGTGCAGAATCAAACAGTGCACCGTGGTGACCATGGACGACTTGATCACCGTCCACCACGAGATGGGCCATGTCCAGTACTTCCTGCAGTACAAGGAGCAACCCGTGTCGTTCCGTGAGGGAGCCAACCCCGGCTTCCATGAAGCCATCGGTGATGTGTTGGCACTCTCTGTGTCCACACCCAAGCACCTGAAGAGCATCGGCCTACTGGACAAAGTTGAGAACAACCACGGTGAGTTAACAACACACTTCCATACAAAATGGCGGTCTTATTAATCATTCCTTTGGTGTTTCAGAGAGCGACATCAACTTCCTGATGAACATGGCGCTTGATAAGATTGCCTTCCTGCCCTTTGGTTACCTCATGGACCAGTGGAGATGGAAGGTGTTTGATGGGCGCATCCCATCGTCTGAATACAATAAAGAGTGGTGGAGCCTCAGGTAAAGTACACCTTAAAGTTCATACATTACACACATTTACAACTACTTTGCAGAATGCATGTGAAAGCTGAGTAGTGTCACCCAGTTGGCATGTCAAACAAATAAATAAATACGTTCGTATAATATCAGTACAGGCCAAAAGTTTGGACACACCTTCTCATTCAATGCGTTTTCTTTATTTTTCTCGATTCTCACTGAAGATATCAAATCTAACATGTGGAATGATGTATTCAACAAAAAAGTGTGAAATATGTCTTATATTTTAGATTCCTCACAGCAACTCAAAGTAGCTTTTTTGATAGCGCTGCAAAGCCTTGGTGTTCTCTCAGGGAGCTTCATGAGGGAATGTCCTGCCTTGTTAATGGGGTTGGGACCATTCAGTTGTGTTGTGTGTGTCCAAACGTTTGGCCTGTACTTTAAATATATATAATGATGGAAAAATTTAAAACAAAAAAATATATTTTTCTTTGTTTTTTTAAATTATATTCTATCCAAAATCTGACCTTTTCTGGCAGAAAAAGACCGATATTGAAGTGTTACGCATTTAGCACATTTTGTTAAAACTGTATTTAACATGTGGATATAAGTTTTTTTAAATGCTGCACCTCTGTTGAAGTCCTTTGGCACCTCCTTCACACTTTGAAGACTGCAACCATAAGCTATGCATATATAGTATACTAGTACGTGCCCTAGGACAGTGATCCCCAACCCCCGGTGCCAAATGACCCACGACCTGGTACCTGGCCGCAAAAAAGAAAAAATAATTTACATTGTTTTCTTTTTCTTTTTTTAATGTTTTATTTTGAAAAGTGGCCGGATTCTCTCTGTTACATCCGTCTGACTTGCCGCATGTCCATTGTGCGTGTGCTAACTTTATCTCATGCCGCACAGATAGACTACTACTGTATTTTTACCATTTTTCTTTCACCTCATATTTGGTGTCAAATGCTGATACTATGTGGGAATGCATAAAGGTACGTTTTGATGACTTATTGAGTGCTAATGTGCACATTTGTCTCAATTTAATTCATGCTAACAGCGATGTAATCATCTCTCTGGAAAACAAACTCCAGGCTTAAACTGGTGGCTGGTGGGTCGGCATTCATTTTGTGCTTTTAATTTGATGTTATTCATGTCTTAGTTTTACACAATAAATAATAAATAAGATAAATTAGATCGCTGTAATGTCCCTATGGACAATGTAGAGCTTTTCAAGACCAATAATTCAGAACTAATACGCGTAAGGCAGAAATATTGTTAAAATTAGCAATGTTTGTTCCACTGTTGACTTTGTTACTCTTCGCTTTTTCACATTGAACCAGATGACATGACTTTCTTATTTAATTGCAGGATGAAGTACCAGGGCCTGTGTCCGCCTGTAGCTCGCACGGAGAACGACTTCGACCCGGGTGCAAAGTTCCACATCCCGGCTAACGTTCCCTACGTGAGGTAGTATTGCTATTTCAGGGGCCCGAACACCTGATAATTCATCAGTGACATGTGCAAACACGGGCTGTGGCGAGATAAGATAAATTTGGCAACATGAGCTGTGGATGTGATTGAACATCACAATCACCATCATGTGTGTGTGACAAGCACATTTATGGTGACATATTTATCATCCACTTTCAGGTACTTTGTCAGCTTCATTATCCAGTTTCAGTTCCACAAGGCCCTGTGTGACGCCGCCAAGCACGTGGGGCCTCTACACACATGTGACATTTACCAGTCCAAGGAAGCTGGGAAGCTGCTGGGGTGAGTACGGTATACATTACAAACATGAGTGAATAGAAGGTTCAAATCCTGCGTGTAAATCATCACCTCCTGCTTTTGTCTGCAGTGATGTAATGAAGTTAGGCTTCAGCAAGCCCTGGCCTGAGGCTATGCGCATGATCACGGGCCAGCCCGATATGAGCGCCAAGCCACTTATGGAATATTTTGAACCTCTCATTAAATGGCTGGAGGAGGAGAACAACAAGAACGACGATATCCGCGGGTGGCCTGATTACGACTGGAAGCCTTCAAGTGAGCGTTGTACATTCCTGCACGGAAAGAAGTTAAACTCATGCACACACTCTATGTTGGAGTCCGACATATGGGAAGCACATTACAAGTTAATCCCCTCCCAAGATGGAAAAAAAGACGTTTTTGCAAGGAGACTTAACTCTCTTTTGCAGCTTACTGAAATCATGTTCTTGCTGCTTATTCTTCTGATGAGTTCCTGCTGAAAGAATGAACACATTACGGTAGATTGTTGAAAGAGAGAGCCAGGAAGATAACAGCGGCTGTGCTTTCCACTAAACACACACACACACCCACACACTGTGTGAAGCTATCAAGCAAGCGATACAGCTTGAAGCTTTTAAGCAGGGTCATTGAATGCAGCACCAGACCAAACCTATGCTTTCTATTTAAAAAGCTTGTAGCTATTATGCGTCATTTTCAGCCTTCTAGATATTACAGTCTTTTGTTGTTTAACTAATCATTGTGGTATATAAAATGTAGTTTCCTTCTTGTGAGGAGCTCTCTAATATGTTTTATGTTCATTAGAAATTTCATTTCATTTTAAAATTAGCGACATCTAGAGGCATTTGACCAAAAGTGCAAATGGAGAAATAGTTACAGTAAGACGCAATGCAGGAACAATCATGGCTTGGATCGATTAAAGGTGGTACATACATTTATAAAGGGGCAAAATATATCCAGTCAATTTGAAGAAGCGCTCCAAAAACTTTCCACAGGAAGTTTAGGTAGACAATTTTGGAAATATTGAAAGTAAAAGTAATTTAAAAATTAAAACTATTATTATTATTATTACAAATTAATTTTCTCCAAATGTGACTTGCTATATTGATTTGATGTTTTTTTAATTTACTTTTTCAATGTAATTTAATTTGATCTAATTTTTTTTTCCCTCTACCTAAGTTAAATACAATAAATTAAAGGTCAGGAATTTTGAAAATACTTAAAATCAAGTAATTTTTAAAAAAAATTGTTTTTTCCTTCAAATATATCTCTCTATATTGATATATGGCTTGATTGTTATTGTATAATACTTTTCCATGTGTTAAACTTAAATACAGTTGATTCAACTTTCCATGGGCCGTTTAGGCCGGTAATTTTCAATTTTCAAATTAAGTAGATTTTTTTTCTACAAATATATCTTACTATATTGATAGATGTGTTGATTTTTATTTTAGATTATTTTTCCATGTGTTAATACGACAGATTTAACTTTCAATGGGAAATTCAATTCAAGAATTTGGGAAATATTGAAAAAGAGAAGTAGAAATTCAGGGTAATCTTATTTAATTGTTTTTATTTTATTTCATTTTTGTCAACATAATGAATATATTGTTTCATCATAAGTACAAAAATCTATCTTCCTGTAAATTCCCTTATATTCTCATTGAAAGCTCCCAATTGGACGAAATCACTACAGTTCTTACTTTGACAAGCAGAAATAATAACAATAATAATAATGGCTGAAATGCTTACTTATTTTCTGTGCATCCAGCAGGTGCGTCCAGCACTACGGACTTCCTGGGAATGAATGTGGAGAGTTCAGCCGCCATTGCAGGCCAGTGGGTCCTGCTGGTCTTGGGCCTGGTCCTGTTGGTAGCCACCATTCTCCTGGCCTACAAGTACAGGAAGTCAAAGGAGTCCGGCAGGTCATTATCGACGATAGAGCTCAAGCAAAAAGACTAAATGGCTAACTTGCATTAGCTTGCACAGTAACAACCCTAATGTGAATATTCGTGTTTTGTCATTGTGTACAGTGCACATGATCACGTTTGCTTTTCTTTGTCTGCCTCCCTAATATGTCTTGTATATTTATTGTATACACTTGAAGTCCAATACTACGTTTTTTGCCTATGCAAAAGAACATTGCAACATTTTGTAATTTATTTGTAATATGTTCATATTTAGGGAGGAAATATTTGTCATGTTCTTGATTGTGTAAACATATTTGATTTTGTTTCTTATTTCTTCAATTAATAAAAAAGTACAAGCGTACTATGACTTTTCAATTAGACCTCATTGCAGGGAACAATTTAATGACATTGCGGTTAAAAAAAAACCAGCTTGAGCATTCGTTTTACGAATCAAAGGGGCCTCTGTGAGGCCCACAGCCTCACAAGAAAATACCTGGCAGCTCTCAGGTAACATGAGCAAGAGCAGCAAGGCAGCAAATAGTCCCGCCAGAGACGACCAAATCAATGTCCTCTTAGTCAAGTCTGGTTTTTAGTGCTGAAAGGTACAGAGAGGACTTGGATGTCGTCCAAAGGTTTGCCTCCTGTTTCGTACAATCACACACAGCAAATGGCATACAGTACACCCACTGGCCACAACATTAGGTACACATGCACACCGTGTCATGTAATAGCTACATGAGTGGCTCTCAGTATGACGCAGTCCAGTTTGATAACCACAACAATAAACATAAAGTGTTCAACTGTGCCAATGTACCTAAAGAGGTATCCAGTTCGTGTTCATTCAAACAGTCAATAAAACGTATGTACATGTATTACATAACTACACACAATGCCGTCTCCAGTTGATTACAACATTTACAAAGCGTTATTAAATCCAGTGTTGTTGACTCCCTGTTATGAGATCATTCGAAAGAGATCTCCTGCCATGTTTACACAAGACTGTATAATAAATAGCCATCAATGCAGGGACATCTCACTGGGGGAATTAAAATAATCTCAAGCCAAGAGAATGCAAGTAGTACTCAGTTCCCTCATCAGTACCGACTGTAGTCCCTGAAAACTTGGAATAAAGCACAGCAAACAAACGTATCATGTTCTGCACACAAGGTCAGCTGGGTGGGAATTATGGCGGGAAAAACAGTGATGCAGATGCAAAAACATTTACAGTCATGAATCAAATTCACGGCCGATTGGGAAGAAAATGCAAGTCAACATGAGGAATAAAAAAGACAAAGAAGATGAAACGATCAATTCACACATCAAATTAAGAACATCAAAGTCCTGCAATTCACCAAATTCTCTGAAAACAAAAAAGTTCAGTATATTGCACTGAGAAGTCTAGAAAAAGTTAATGCATTTAATCCACAGGTGGTCCAGACTGGGTCCAGTCTCCGTTATTTGGCCTGTGTGCTGTCAGGGTTCTAAGTAAAGGCCTCAGTAGTAGAAATGC
This sequence comes from Dunckerocampus dactyliophorus, assembly GCF_027744805.1. NCBI lineage: Eukaryota > Metazoa > Chordata > Actinopteri > Syngnathiformes > Syngnathidae > Dunckerocampus > Dunckerocampus dactyliophorus. Next base: position 37,913,841 of record NC_072820.1, read on the forward strand.
TGCGTCTCTGTCCAGTTGGTGACCCAATGCTTTCTGTGCAGCTCCTCAGGCTCAAATCCCTCATTGGACTGATAGCGATCAGCCATGCGAATTTTCACCCCCCGGTGCTTTGGCATTATCCGGTAGTAGAGGGATCGCTTGAAGAATCCAAGCTGGGGAGAAAAGAAGTGACATTAGAGACTAAAGGAGAGCTAAGATTTAATGGCGCCTCCAGAACAACATTTGGGAGATTTAGATTCTGCATAGAAATAGAGAGTCGGGAAAGAAGAAGAGAGGGAGCCACAGTATCCAACCGAGGAAAGACCAGTTACAAGTATCTCACAAAAGTGAGTACACACCTCACATTTCAGAAAGTATTTTATTACTGTACATCATCTCAGGGGACAATATTACAGAAATAAAGCCTGGATATACTTTAGTCAGCGCGCAAAACTGCCATGTGGTCCAGTTTCCCAGGGGAGGGGATCATTCTGTGCTTTAGAGGGTCACAGTACATGTCGGGTGTCATGTTTCCCTCGATGAACCGCAGCTCCCCAGTGCTGACAGCTCTCATGGAGCCCTAGACCAAGACACAATTATCTTGGTACTCGTGAGCGTTGTCAGCTATTTAGACAATAATGGCCGCGTGTTGACTCATTTCAGTAGCTAGTACATAATACTGCTATGCCAGCTGTACAATGACTATTCTAAAGTATATGCAAGTTTAATTTCTATAGTATTGTCCCTTGAGAAGAAATGCTGAATTAACTCATTCAATACCAATTACGTAGTTATACGTTTTTATAAACTGTATAATATTTATACGTCTTTTACGTGTTTTCTTTTGCATGAGAGGCTAAAGGAGGTGCTGACGCAACTCCTCGCCAATGGATTAGGCTTGAGAGAAATTTTAATGTCATAAAAAAAAGCGTGCATCATGAGAGGAAGGAGAAACATACATGACAGGAAGTAAGTGTATCTTTTCAAAAAGAGCTCCTTTTCTCCCTTTTGTAGTTGGCAACTGATATTTTCCTGAAACTTACCTAAGTTCTTACCTGGTTACTAAAGAACAAAAAAAGAGGTAGAACCAAACTCTTTTCTGATGAAAGATGGGAGTCCAATCTTTCTTTTGGCAGGTTCCATGTTTATACTGTATAGCCATAGAAAGCAATATTCTGTGTGCCTTGAAAGATCAGTCAAAATCGTCTAAAATGGCCGGTACTGAAGGGGTCGCCTTCTGAAAAATGGCTGGGATTGAATGAGTTAAAATGTCTGCTGAAATGTAAATGGCGCACGCCCTTTTATGACAAAAGCACAACCAGAAACTCCAATTCCATCACAAAATGCATGTGAATGCTGAGAGTTTGCTTTTTTTAATTCAAAAAAGAATTGGGGATTGGTTCATACGTAACAGCATCACAGCAATCCCCTGCTACCTTGCCAATATACCCTCTAAGGGCTGTCCCTGTGATGCCATGACGTCATTGCAGAACAAGTGCAGGTGCAGCAGCAAAAGACTGCACTGCATCATAGTGAGAAGTGTTACCAGTATTAAGACTCTTTCATGCAGCTAAATGAGGAAACTGAAATATTAGAAACATCTCAGTATAAAAGCGGTGCAATTCTACACCACTGCCAACTACAACCACAATAATATACATACAGTATTGTTCAATTAGTTCAATTAAATGTGCATTATTGTTATTTTTTAAGTAGTCTCTCAGCATTCACACAATGGGATAGACAGCTTAAAGACCAGCCTGAAACGAAGGCAAGGGAATGTGAGACACACAAAGTGGAAGCCAGACAGAGAGGCAACAAGTTGAATCACACCCTACATTGCCATTAGCAATTAGGATTTATTTAAAGGCCTGTTTTTGTTTTTTTTTTTACCCAAAAGCCCCACTGGTGTGTGCGGTTGGAGGACCCACAGTGGGTCTCAGTAGTCCTCAGTGAGCTTTTCTGTCTCAGAGGGCTGGATCTTCATCTCAGCCTTCTGGGCTTTGGCCTCATACATCTCCCTCCTGCTGGCCCTCTGGAAGAAGCCACACTGGAGGCGGAGGAGGAGGATGTCAAAGGTTAAACTACATATAGGAGAGTGTCCACTGGGGATAGTTTTGGTGACAAAATTGGAGGCTATTTCAGTTATTTAAAGTCATCGTGTGCCGAAGTGAAGCACTTGAATGACTGTGAATTGATGCCTCACCTTCCAAAGTATAATAATGATGATTCCTAGAAGTACGATTCCCGCTACCACAGCAGATATGATGATCCACAGTGGAAGTTCATAAGGCGTCTCTACCCCTGCCACTGGCTCTATGTCCACTGTGAACTACATACATGACAGTAAAACATCATCTTGCACAAAATAAAGCAATTATTGACAAATAATTACCAGGGCTGTCAAAGTTAACGTGGCACTATTTTTTTTGACATGCGACTAACGTGCGCCCACACCATAGTTTGAGGAAACGCAGCGGTGGATGTGGAGCCACAAACGAGAACAAATAATGAGGACAAAGAAAAGCGTATTTTGAATGGTAAGTTTAGCTTCAAAGCCCTGGCAGATGGCTCCTGCAACAAGACCAAAGTTATTTGTATCTCCTCTCGCTGTGAGTTGAGTTGTCACAGAGTACGTACGTCGACTGCCACAGAGAAGTGAGAAGGTGGCGCACTCCCAGTATTTTTTCAATTGTCACTAATACAGTGGTACCTTGGCATACGAGTGTCCCAACAAGTGTTTTTTAGAAGCGAGCTGTCTCTCGGCTGATTTTTTTGCTTTGAATCGCTAAAATTTGGGTTACAAGCTGCTAGTTACCAGCAGGCATAGCCCAGGACAGCTATTTGAGGGCTTGTGTCAATGTGACCATGGCTGAAGATGAGAATAGATGTCAACAGCATTGGCAGCGCACTAGCTAGTCGCCAGGAAAGATTTTCAACGCATCAGCAAAACATACGTACATTATAGTGATCTATCCATCCATCTTCTATGCTGCTTATCGTCACTAGGGTAGCAGGTATGCTGGAGCCTATCCCAGCTGACTTCGGGCGACAGGCGGGGTACACCCTGGACTGGTCGCCAGCCAATGGCAGGGCACATATAGACAAACAACCATTCACACTCACATTCATACCTATGGACAATTTAGAGTCTCCAATTAACCTAACATGCATGTTTTTGGAATGTGGGAGGAAACCGGAGTACCCGGAGAAAACCCGATCTTCTGACTGTGTGGCCAACATGCTAACCACTAGGCCACCGTGTGGCCCACTGTAGTGATCTAATTTGTCTTATTATGTAAAACTATGACAGGAACAACATCAAATTAAAGGCACTAAATGAATACAGACCCACCATCCACCAGTAGGAGCCTGGAGTTTGTTTTTCAAAGAGGTGCACCGAACAAACATGCACATTAGCACTCAATAAGGTCATCAAAGCTTACCTTTATGCATTCCCACGTAGTATCAGCATTTGGGACCAAATAGGAGGTGAAAGAAAAAGGGGGAAAATACAGTATAATAGTCTATCAGTTAGAAGGTACGTTCAAGGACCGCCGAACAAAGTGGGACAATTTACAGCTTACATTAAACATCAAAAAACTGCGGGATTTCTAAATGTATATTCTTTTTTGAATAAAATAATGGCCCATATTTCCAAAATTGATATCCCTTTACATAAAATTTGATGTAGTTATTTACAAATTTTTTTAAGTGTTTTTTTTTTTAATTGGCACGGTGGTTGGGGACCCTTGCCTTACAGCATGCTGGGGGATATCATGTGCTCTTTTACACATTTGAAAATACTGTAAGAATACCACTTTTATAGAATTGGCTTCTTGATTTTATAATGTAAGATTAATGTCTACATCAACAAATGGAACCGTTTAATCATATCGTTTGTACACTGTATCGAATCGTAACAAATTCTGGTTTTAAAATATATCGTTTTTGAATCGTATCTTAACCCGTTTATCCAGATGCATATCAAATCGTTAATCACAAATAGATTTACATTCTTAATTTATTTAAAACTCATTTATATCTGAGATTAAATGTGATGAATTATAAGTTAATTATGGAACTAATTTGATTAATCGCAATTAAATAATTTACGCAATTGACAGCCCTAATAATTATGAATGAAACCTTGAAAACAGTGTTACCGTTGTGGTCTGGCTGTCCATCTTAATGGTTGGTTTGTCTGTAATGAGTTTCAGCGTCGCTTGACCTCGAACTTTGATCCACAAAGCATTGGGATAGTCCTGTTAAAGACACCAGAAACACACCATCAATTTGGTGTGTGTGAGTGACAGGAGGAAAAGCTCTGACTCATTTGTTTGACACAGACTACTGGTTTAGATGTATAAGTTTCAAGCTCCCGAATATAAAACGACCCAGAGAACGTTTTCTTTGAGTCATTACAGTAGGCTGTATGAAAAATGTATCAATGTTTGTAATGGCCAACAGGAGGTGGTCTACTGATTTCAAACAGAAACTATTTCCAATGACTTGCATTCTTGGTAGACATAAAGTAAACAATCGGTTTACTTTTGTAGTTGTAGTGCAGTGATACATACAGTAGAACCAACAGAGAAGATTATATATTTTAAAAACACTATTCAGTAGAGATGCACGATATCTTTTATTTCAAACCGATACCAGTAACTTTCTGCTTCTCAAGACCGATATGGTAACGATAACCAATAACCTTTTTGTATCTACTTTTTAAAATTTAGATTTAACTGTAGTTTGTGAACACCTGAAGGTAAGAAGGACTCAAACAAATTTGGATTTGACCAACTGTACCTGTTGATTTGTCCTAATCAAATATCATGACATTACTACTACTACATCACTACTATCTGGAGAACCAGAGCGGAAGGAGCCACCTGGTGTGGCCCAGCAGGGTGCACTGTATTTGGCCACATGCTCTGAGCAGCCGGTGTGACGCCACGGGGGTCTCAGGCAAACCTTTTGCAGTTTTCAAACGCCACGGCGCTGGTGTTTCAGGTGGCTGATAATATTTTTTTTCATCAAAGTAGGCAATTATTATGTATTATGTTCGTAAAGGTAGAATTTTTTACACAACTCTCACACCGGTGTCTTGTGGTCAGTGAGTGAACTCATTGGTTTAGTCACGTGTAAACACGTTGTACTATTTAACGATGTCCAAGACAAGACTGGGCACAGTGAAGATTGAGTGCACTTATGAAAATGTAAATATTGACTGTTTATGAGTGTGAGCCTTGAATGCACCTCGAGCATGGTGCTGTTCCACAAACGAGCACGGACGTAAATCTTGGCTGAATTAGTCATGTTCAACAAAGGACACGTAAAGGTCACGCATCTCGCCGTGCCCTTGGAGCATTCCTACCAACACAAAAAAGAACCATTACAACACACTGGCACCTGTGGGGTAACAGCAAGGTTGGTAGCGAGCTTACCAACATGCAGAATTCTTTTCGTGGCGTGAGCAGCGTGAGCGTCGCCTGTGGCTCAGCGGCCTGCAGCTTATCATCAGATTCATCTACCCTGATCTGCCTTTTAACACGCTTTGATCCACTTTCTGACAACTGGGGAAGGAAGCAGAACAGACAGATGACATCACAGGCGTAGAGAAAATGACTGGGTTTGGGTTTGATCAGTACATTGCTCTCAAATTAGAATTGGCACATGTATTTTGTATGTGTGGCCCAGTGATGCTTCAATGTGGTGAAATGTTCCACCCAAAAATGACTTTAACACAGGCTTTGTTTTGCATATGAAACACAGTCAGAGCCCTCAGTAGGTCACAGTAGTTTACAGACTGAAACTTACACTCACTGGCCACAACATTAAGTACTTGCACAATACTGTAGAATGAAATCCAATACAAGTACAGTTCCAAATGTACAGTAATGTTTATCATTGTGGTTATACAGTAGTTTGCAGTGGTATATGGAACAGCACTGCAGCATGTTGAATGTTGTTTTGGCAACATTTATTGCCTATGTATCTATTAACTTATTTATTTACAGGCACTTTTTTGATCAAGATTTTCCAATGAGTTTCAGGTGTACTGATAAAGTAGAGTTTAGTCTTTAGTGAATATGAACATAAATTGTCACCGAATCACATCATCAATTGTCAGGCAATGTTTCAAACATTTATTAGTATGGCCCAGGGATTCTGCCTGTGCATTCATCTACAGTTCTACAGTTCAGTGTAATAAAAATGTTTGAAACATTGCAGGGACCCCGTATGGACATTAGCAATTGGTAAGTTCTTTAGGCAAGGGTCATTATCCGATTAAAGGTGTTGTTGGAAAATCAAAAGAAGTCTCACAGTTAGATTGAGCGGGTTGACAACATCTCCAGGAGGTCTACACTCGGTCTCTGACTCTGCCTGAATGATGATCTGAGTCAGGTACAGGAGCCACTTGCCGTTGGACACCTCAAAGGGCCACTCAAACTCCACAGCCAGGGTCCCCAAGTCCCCCAAAGGTTGTCCTCTCATGTTGACCTACGTAGTTGTGCAATGAAAAAAGGAGGAAAAAATATGCAGTTTGACTTTGTATCTCCAAATAGCATCCACCTCCGCACATGGTTGCGCCACAAAACGCTTGCCTAAAAGCTATATTAAGCATCAGACAGTGAAACATACAGTATAGTCCTAGAGGTCTAATAAAAGCCAAGTGGTAGAGGTGACTCACATTGAATATGAACTCAAGCAGACTGCCCACGTCGCTGCTGTTCACCATAGCTGACTCGCCCATCACCGTCCCGCCAAATTTGGTCTGCACTTGTTCATTTTTTCTACATGGGGAGAGAGGTCGTACAAATCAGCAAAAACTGTAGTCAGATGTGGTGTTTTTTATGTAGAACAAGCCAATGAAACTCACATGGAGAAGGTAGGGATGATGGTGTTCTCGATCAGGAGGGTCACAGGCACTGGATGGAGGTCACTCTGCTCACTGAGACTGAGAACCAAGGAAATGACAACAGTGAATTTGAATGCTAAATTATTTTGAAATACCAACAGCAGAAAAAAAGATCTAAAAAGTTCTTACAGCATGTATTGTTTTATTAGCGTTACTGTCTACTTTGATCACAATCTCTAACTTTAAATATACCATATTGACCCAAATATAAGACGACTCCTCTTTTTCAATGTTCGTTTTTGCAACAATATTTTTTTCATGTGGATCTCTGCATTTCACCATGTCAGTGGTGCGTGTGACTGACAGGAAGAAAAGCCCAGACTCGCTTGGGGAGAAGCTCTTTCGTGCCACCTGCTTGATTGTATTTACAAATCTCTCTACCCCGAGTAAGACAACCCAGCTTTTACAGACTTTTTTCTCAGGAAAAAAATATTTATAATATTATTTTTTACAATATTTATTTACCGTAATTTCCGGTGTATAAGACACACCCGTGTTTAAGCCGCACCCACCAAAGAGAGAAATTCAGATTTGTTCTTATACATGACTATATGCCGCACATGTCCACGTCATAAACTCACATGCGGCAGCGTGCACAAGTCCATGAGGACCACGAGTCCATGAGCTCATGAGCTCGCAGGGAGCTCCCATGAGCTCCCCAGGGGGAGCTGTTGTGAGTTACAATGTAACTTGTGATTGACTTCTCCCAAACCAAGAGCTACCATTTGCTCAGTGGCTTGTGAGCAGCATCGAATTTACATGGTTAGGGGTAGTTCTCAAGTGTAGGCAATGTCATGCGCATGGGAAAAAATAATAATAATTAGCTGCACCGCTGTAGCCGCAGGATTCAAAGTTGAAGAAAAAAGTAGTGGCTTATACACCGGATTCTCAACTGAAACGCTTACATTGGATGTTTTTTGCAAGGACATAGAAGCAATGATGTCAAGGCACTTGCAAAGTGACCAATTAGATTGTTATCGCTATATTGCCTACAGCCACTAGGGGGCACCCTTAAAGGCATCTGGAGAGTACTACCATATGCTGCAATGTAAGCAGCTTTGATCACTTTATTTGCCATTTTGGCACGACGACAGCATCTCTTAGCATTCACATAACATTTTTGAGGATATTTATAGTTCTTTGATACAAAATAAACACACCGGTGTGTCTAAAATCAAGCCTTACGTGGACAGAAGCAGCTCAGACTCGATCTGCCGCGTGTACAGATCTATACCTGATGTCTCCAACCTCAGGGCAAGTGACACCTAATGATATTAAGACATAAGGAAGCCACACTTCATTTCTTGTCTTTTTAGCAGATGTCCAAAAATATCATTTTTAGGGTGAGATGTACCTTTTCCTTTCCTTTGAGTGGATTCCCCAGTTCGCAAAGGACTGTGCCCTCATAACGACACTCAACATCATGGTCCTGAAAGGAAGAGAACTACCCTATGTTAATGCTGAGACTCATGGGTGAATTTATGTGCATAAAAACTCAGCTTTATTAACCTTGAAAAGACAAAACATAGGATTCCATTGGTTATTTAAGTTATGCAGGTGCTGCTGCCCTCTAGTCGACGTACCTGGGATCTAACGCCAGAGTATTTCAGAGCATCGGGGATGGTGACGTTGAGCATGGCCTGGTGAGCATCCTCAGCCAGCTTTCCTCTTGAAGGAAAGTTGGTCACCTCCACCATCAACAGTATTATCTTCATACTGCTGTTGAACTGAAAGATTTGGAATTTGTCCTGTCTGGGCAAGGGAACATATGCACGCTTCTTTATTTGTTTTGTTACAAAAAATAATACATGCAGGCTCCACTATTCAGACATTATGCTCACCTGGGGAACGTTTTTTCCTTATTGTTGGCAAAATGGGCTTTGAGCTGCAGGTTACTGGTGCATTTGTTGTCTGACCCACACGCCTTTTGGAAGTTAATCTACAGGAACAGTAAAGTCTTATTGACATGAACTCACTCACCACTTCATGACTTACACCAGCACCAGGTAAAGACATTCTGTAGGTTCTGACATTTTTTGAGAGTTATTCAGTTAACAAAATCTAATTAAACGCAGGAAACTGCAGTGTATCCCACCAGGCATCCTTGTCATGCATTCTAATAGTACGTGCTATTTAGTTGCATAGTTGTTTGTCAAAAAATGGGAATAAGAAAAAGGGCATGCCATTTTGGGCTCATATTGAGGCCTCAATTGCGGTTTCAAACAGACAAACTGTGGATTTGTGTTTTGCAAACAAAGTGTCAATCAAAACTGAGCGTTGAAGGGGCTGTGATGTAATGTACCCATACCTCTGTTCTTTGGGTGACTTTCTGCTCTTGACTCAGAATAGGGAATGAGTCCAGGTTCTGAATGGAGCGTCTCGATTTAGGTTTTTGATCAGATAGGGACATGTTTACGGAGAAGACCACGGGCTCCAATTTGTCTCTCACAGGCGCCTTTAAATGCATCCAGGAAGATCATACTGCATTACATTGTTTACACATTCAGTGTCAACATGCGGTGAAATGATATGAATGGAGACTGTACCACAACATTCAAGTTGAGAACTTGACACTCGGACTTGGTGGATGGCAGGGTGAGCAGGCCTGTGTATGTGTCATCATTGTTGTCCTGGAAGCGAACACGCGGACTCCTTCTCCTCTCCATATCAGCCTCCACTGTGTACTTCACCGCTGTAAACACACACACATCACATTTGAACAGGTTATGTAGTTTTTTGACAGAAATGAAATTATTTGAATAAGGGTGACAGACTCACTGATGTCTTTCTTGAAGTTTTTGTTGCCATTGCTTAGGGTGAAAGACATGCAGAGAGTGGCTGTGATGCTGTGAAAAACAAAATAAACCATTTAATTGCGCAACACTATTAAATAAGCCAGTATCTGATTGTCTGAGTCTGACCATGCTGTGTTTCCTTGGCACTGATTAGGATCCACAATCTTTGGCTCCACTGTAAAGTCCTGAGTTAAGTGGACCACTGGCCGACTCCTGTCAACAAGGAACTTTTACTGTAAAAATTACATTTATTCATCGAGGACACCTTTCTGTTAAAACTCCTACCTGAGCAGGGCTATGCGGTCATCAAGTGAGCCAACTAAGATGTCAGGGTAGCTGTTGTCATCCATGTCCATGCCTGCACTGATGGAGTAGCCAAACGTCTTGAATGCACCATTAGCTACTGACTTTCCCTCAATTACCTGTAGGGGGCAACAAAGATACCATAATAATAATTGAAATGAAGATATGTCTGAAATCACATCAGGAGATATGTTACCTGACTGGGCTTATTTGAGATTCCCTTTTTACTTCCCGTCCATATGAAGACCTTGCCTGTGTCATGGAACGGAGCTCCGACTGCAAAGTCTGCAGATATAAAGATATGTAATTATGGTATGAGGCCTCTAGGAGGCGACCCAACCCAACACTATAACACTGTGTACACCCGCAACCTCCCCTTTACAGTTTGGCAAAATGTGCCTTGATTTTTTTTGAAGGAATCCGCACTAATAAATAATAATAAACCAACATGTGTTGTTGCTATGTATTATTGTTTCTATTGATAGTTGTTGCATTTTATACTGTATGTTTCTGCTTACCTTGGAATCCATCCTGGTTGATGTCACCAATGGCGGCCACTGCAAGGCCAAATGCAGAGGATGCAGGCCCCTTCAGCACCATGGTAGGAGTCTTCTGGAAGGATCCATTCTCGTTCATATAGATATAGACAGCTCCTCCCTCATCCTTCATGCGGTCAAAGTAATGCGGGGCACCCACTATTAGGTCATTCCAACTGGAGGCACAAAAATATAAATTTAAATGCTCTAAACGTGACCAAAAATGCAATTCTCCAACACCAACACCAACACCTTCCTTTCTGTCAGACGCCACAAGATTTTCATGCACGCATTGAAAGGAGAGACTGATTTTTGCCATGATATATCAAATACCTTAAAGGGGCTGCTGACAGCTTTTCAACTTTGCTTAGACATACATCAATGCATTCTCAGCAAAGCATGGAGCATCACAGCTGCAGAGCATTCAAACGTGCACCAAAATATAACATTATCATTGACATACAGCATCTCCTCCTTAAACTATAGCTTTGGGTCGAATGTAGATAAACATGATGTCTTAAAGGAAAACTGCACTTTTCTTGGAATTTTGCCCATCATCCACAATGACACACAAATCTTTCTCTTCTCTGTGTGTCCTAAAGATATAAAAACAGATAAAAAGAGGCAGGTAATTCATGCATGTAATGGGATGCACCTATTCCGCCAATAAAGCCTTATGAAAAAACTCCAAAAAGCACCAACAACGCTCCATTTACAAAATGTGACCTGCATATTAATCAAGCACCAGGCACGTTGTTATTATTATTGTAATTAAGATTGTTACGCCGAAGAACTACTTTATTGGTGTAGTGACACCTCACAACACCACACTGGCTAGCTACTAGCCGGCTAGCGATTAGCTTTACCACACACTTGCTCGCAGCACGTTAGCCTCAGGCCACTACCAAACAGTAACGCTAAATATTGGAGTTGCCGCCACTGCTGCTGTGTTTTTGTTTTTGAGTTTTGACAAATTAACAATTGGAGTAGTGTTCATTTCCGCCAATGCTTCAAATGACCAAAATACAGAAAAATACTGCCAGTACTACATGTTATCATGAATTAGCCTGTTACTACATGGTCACAGCATGGGAAAAAAACCCATAAAGCATTGTTGGAGGTTTTGGAGGTGTTTTAATAGCGGGATTTGTACGCGGAATAGGCACGTCCCATTATCTGCATTATTGACCTGTCTTTTTTAATGTTTTTTTAATAGCTTTAGAACGCACTGAAAAGAGAAAGACGTATGTTCATGTCTCATATAAGGATTGTGGATGATGGACAAAATTCCCCAAAAAGTGTAGTTTTCCTTTAATTGTGGCTATATCTCTGGTTGGCATATTTGCTTAGGTTGATTCAAGTGATTTTCAGCATTTCAAGGCTAATATCTACAGTGTTCCCTCGCTACATTGTGGTTCACCTTTTGCGCATTCGCTGTTTCGCGGATTGCAATTTTGCATATTTCATTTAACAGCGTCTTTGCAGTGTATTACAGCCATCTCTCGGTGCTCTGTTGTATACATCAGTTATTGTATTTACCACTGCTACCAGTAGACGTTGTTGTATTCTCATGTGAGAGTTGAAGACAGTGCAGATCCACCTCATCTGAGTATATGTTTGTTTACGTGCCCGTACGAGCATATTAGGAACCCACAATAAACAATAGTCGGCTAAATATAGAGCCATAACAGTCCTTATTGGCTAAGGCAGAACCCACCTATTGTGTTCTGCGTCCTGATTGGCTGAAGACCATTGTCAATCAATCTCCTTCGGCCGTTTCCTGTTGTGGTCAATAGTCGCGAGCAAACTAGCTAACTGTGTGAGCTGCTTGTTAACTGCCAATAAACAATAGAAGAAGAAGAAGAAGAAGAAGAAGCTAACCGGCTAAATTAATCTTCGGTTCAAGGAGTAGGACGAGGACAGGAGGAATATGTTCTAACAAGGATACAAAAAGGCGCCGAGACGAGTCATATGGTCAGAGGAGTGAATACGTGTGAGTCACTTAATAATTAATAACCTATTAGATTGATCATTAAAATTCAAACAAAGAGTGAGTGAGAGTGTATAAACGAGAGAGAAATATGAGAAAATGTTAATGCCTGTCTGAGAAAACTGTATAAAGTGTATTGTCAGGGCTTTTACAGCCTTAAAACATGTATAATAATTGTAAACAAATAAAGTTGCCTTCTTCGCAGATTTCACATATTGCGAGCTACACTGCTGATCAAAATCTTAAGAACAGTTGAAAAATTGCTGGGATTTGCTGTCGTCTGTGTGGTAGCTGCTGGGTTTTTCAACAGGACAACGCTGCAGTTCACAATGCTCGCTTGACCAAGGACTTCTTCGGGGAGAATAACATCACTCTTTTGGACCATCCTGCATGTTCAGCTCATTTAAATCCCATAGAGAACATTTGGGGATGGATGGCAAGGGAAGTTTATAAAAATGGCCATCAGTTCCAGACAGTTGATGCCCTTGGTGAAGCCATCTTCACCACTTGGAGCAATGTTCCCACTAGCCTCATGGAAACACTCGCTCACCCATTTTTGAAGTGATTACCAAGAACGGTGCAGCTACTCATTACTGAGTCCCACTGAGAACATTTTTTGTTCTGGTTTGGAGAGTTTTTTTGTTATTTTTTGAGCAATGGTCTTAAACTTTTGATCAGCTGATAAACAGCCTATTTCAGTTTAATTGTAGTTTTCAATAAATTACTTTTTCAAAGTGTTTTTTTGTCTCACTCCCCCTTCTTGCTTTTCCATATTGTAGCTCTACTTAAAACCTCATTAAGATCCAAATGTGCAAAATACAAATTCTAGCAATTTTTCAACTGGTCTTAAGATTTTGATCAGGAGTGTATTTTGGGAACCTATCCCCCGCGATAAACAAGGGAACACTGTACATTTCAAAATGCACATATCAGCTCATCAATCATTTTGCCTGCAGGAAGTACTTCTAATGTGATGAGCCGTACTTGTCGTTGTTGAGGTCTGTGACAGCCAGACTGCTCCCAAAATACGAGCCCACTTGCTCCCCGGGGATGATGAGGACCGTCTCGATGTTGGTGTTAGTCTTCATCCCGAACACCACCGAGCCCTTGGACTCATCCCTGGGGGACCCCGCCACCACTGTGTAGTCATTAAGGCTCAGCAGCTTCTGCTCTTCAAGAATGGCGTAACCTGCAGGAGACACATTAAACTGTTATCAGAGGCATAAAAATAATACATAATAATGCACTAATTATAGCGTAACATTTCTTTACCTAAACCACAAGGAGGACTGCTTGCTCACTGTATATATAATGTATTAGTTTTAAACTTTAAACTTTAACAATGCTTTGGAGTGCATGAAAAAGTGGGAAGGAAAATTGTATTTGACAACATCAGTGTTTCCCATACATTTATTTATTTGGAGTCGATTTGGACCTCCACAAATAGATATGGTGCTACCTGTTCGCCCTCGCTCATAGGCACAGTATAGCACACCTGGTCTGCCAGAGACTAAGAAGACGGAGCAGGGGATCAGTGTTGCCAACTTGGACGCTATATTCAGCAAATAATCAGACCCCAGGAGATACACTTTTCTAAAAAGCGACTAGCGACAAATCTAGTAAAGAGACTTTTGGAAAGTCTCACATGAAAGCATGTATTGCTCTTCTCAAAGATCATTGAGTGCTGTTGTGGGACCCTCCCCCATCAGAAAGCACTCACAGGTGGCTCTGTCTTGTTTAAGTGTCCAGAAAAGTTGTGAAGCTCTAAACATATCTGCTTTGCTTTTCAAGTTTTTCACTCACTTTCTGCAAATGCGTCATGACCAATTATGCAAATCCAATCATTATGTCATTCTGCCACGCCCCCCAACCCACCACCGCCACAAATAGATTTGAGTCCAGTGGGAAACACTTATTTACCAACAAGTTTATAGCACAACCAGTGTTGTAACAGCCAACATTGTTGCCGCTGATGAGTTCATCACAACCAGTTAGGGCTGCACAATGACAGTAATCCCTCGTTTATCATGGTTAATTGGTTCCAGACCAGACCGTGACATGTGAATCCCACAAATTAGGATTCCTTATTTATAAATAGAATGGCTGGTATTTCGAACCAAAAATCTGACTGTGTAGGTCTGTTATATGTTTCTGTTCCTTGTAGTATGTGCCTTTTCTGCATAGGCTTTGCATTATTATTTCTGATTTATTTTTATTTTACAGTCATGGACACTCCTGTGCTTCTGTCTGATAATGGACGACATCACCCAGAAAAATGTAGCAATTGTAAATGCTTTGGTTTCCACGTGTTTATTTCTTTTGTTTGCATTGGAACAAGACTTAAAAAAAAAGAAAATCTGATAATTCCACACAGCACTCCAAAACACCCGGACAAAATATTGGCACCCTCAACTTAATATCTGGTAACACACCCTTTGGAAAAAGTAACTGAAATCAATCATAACCATCAAAAAGTGTCTTACACCTCTCTGGTGGAATTTTGTCACCGGAAATTACGATACTCTGGTCAGAGACATTGCATCATAAGCTGTGGCTGTAGGCAATTTCCAATTTTTTTTTTAACTCTAAAAGATTACCTTAGCTGCATTTTAAGTGCCATGAGTGGTCAACATCAAGCAGCTATCTACTGTATCTCTGCATGTGCTTTAAAATGTTAGTTGCACTTTTCAACTGTTAGTGTGAAATTGATGAAGACCTTTGGCTCAAGCAAACCTTTTTTCCTCTTTAAATTTAGTGGGTGCGGCTTACATACCGATGCCCTCTATAGTCCGGCTTATATCTTGGCTTGGACAAATTTTTGCCACTTTCAAACAAAATTGTCATTATTTGAAGGATTTGCACTATTTATTCCCTCCATCCATTTTCTATGCCACTTATCCTATTTATTTATTTCTTATTATTGATTGGGCTGAAGGCTAAGACTGTTTTTTGAAAAGCGGTTTGAAAATGTACGAAATCAGCAAATTTTAATATTTGTGATTTAAAAAATAAGGGATTTGTATGTTCTCTATACACGGCATTCTGAATTATCCTCACTGATCTTTTTTGCAGTACATTTAGAGAGTAAAGTATAGTTACCCCATACAACATATAGTTACCCCATATCTCCACACAATAAGTTAGATGTCACAATTGCTAGTGACTACCGTTTGTTGTGGTTGTCACTGCTTTGGTACCTGCCTTCTTCTGGCTTGTTTCTCTTTTTTGTTGCAGTTACACCTTAAGCGGGCTGGAGGCGGGGACGCTGGGCACACCTGTTGCTAATGACTCGATACTCATTTAAGCCGACTACCCACAGCTGGCACCCGCTGGTTTATTGTTTCGCCTCTGCTGGCTACACACCCGAGTGCTTCTGCCTTGTTCTATGCCGTCCAGCTAACTCCCGAGTTTGTACTTTTCTTCATGGTGTAACTTTCATTTGCCTTTTTGTCTCTGTTTTTGCCACGACACCATCGCTTTCTGTTTTTCGAACTACTCTCGCTTTAATTTTTGTTATTAAAAGTCCTGTATCACCACACAAACTCTCAGCCTCTGCATCTGGGGTCCTAACCACACCGAGAACCTGGCATTAGACATGGCAATACCAGAGAACAGTAGAGTGTGGAGTGATTTTTGATCAAGAACACATTTTGCTTTATTCGATATTGAAGTATTTCTCACCACTTTATGTTGTATATTTTTTATGTGAGATTTCCAGCTAATTTTTTCATCTATTATGATCCCCAGATATTTATTTTCGTTCACCCTTTCACTGTCCGGTCCGTCTATTTGTATTTGGTCGTACATGTCCTTTCTGCTATTCTGCCAAACAGCATTATTTTACTTTTACTAAAGTTCAAGGATAATCTGTTTTTATTAAACCATCTTTTTATTATGGCCATTTCATCCGTGACTTTTTATATTAGTTCTTGTGTGCTTTCCCCAGAACAAAAGGCAGTAGTATCATTTGTAAATAATACCAACTTTAAGCCAATTCAAAACTCATCGTCTGATTCCATGCCTTTCTAATTTTGTTGTTAAGATGTGGTGATTAATTGTATCGAAGGCTTTTGTGAGATCCATAAATACTGCAGCTGCACACGTTCTGTGGTCTATAGCGTTAGTAATTTCCTCTGTGATTTCAATCAGTGCAGTAGAGGTTGAAATCTTCGCTCTGTATCCATATTGACTATCTGCGAGCAATTCGTTCTTATTAATGAATTCGTCCAACCTGTTATTGAATAGCTTCTCGATAATTTTAGATAATTGGGGTAATAAGGAAACTAGTTGGTAATTTGTAAATTGATCTTTGTCTCCATTTAACAAAATTGGAAGTACTTTAGTTATTTTCATTTTGTTAGGAAATTTTCCAGTCTGAAATGATAAGTTGCTGATGTATGTCAACGGTTCTACGATCTCATTGATAACCGTTTTTATTGTTTCCATTTCGATTCCATTACAGTCAGTTTTGTTTTTTGCTGATGTTTTTGCTTTACAATTATTGACAATGTCAGTGATTTCCTTTTTTGCTACATCAGTGAGAGACATGGAATTAACATTCTATTAAGATCTATTGTTTCATTCCTTTCCTCCGTTGTCCAGAATTTTGGAATTTCTTCTTCCAATTTTGGTACAATATTTACAAAGTAGTTGTTACACTTTTGAACTACCTCATTCATATCATCATTATTAGTGTTTCCAACCATAAAATAATGAGGGTAGTCTGCTTTCTACCCTGCTTTCTTCTAACTGGGTAATGCTGAGTAAAGAGGAAACATTTACCTATGTAGCTGTTAGATCGCTTTTTCAGCTGTCCAAAGTCTTTGTCAATGGAGTCCCATGCATTGGCTGGATCAGAATCTCTCGATATAACATGAACATTTCCTTTAAGGAACAGAACCAGAGAAGAAATATTTACTTTGTGTACAATAACATGAGAATAATTCATCTTAATCCGAGTGTGCACCTTGCCATACGAAGCTGCCCGGGGCACCCACGTACACGTCGTTTTCATTCATCCCGCCCGAGATGCCCATGTTGCACAAGCCTTCAAGTTCCATGCCAAAACCCGGGTTGCAGACTTCGTAGCTGTGACTCTGCCAGCCGTCATCGGGATCATAGGTCAGGTCGTTACTCCTCACGTAGCACTTTCCGATCATCTGTCGCTGCTCTTCTGTGCCGCTTTGGATGATCTTGACATAGCGGTGCCCACATGCCTACAAACCACAGAAGAGTTTTATTTAAGGAATAATAAAATAAGGAATAACTGTTGCTTTACTGACACAGGGCTCTCCCCACAGTTCAGTATGCTTGACAGAACTTTCGTTTCTACAAGCACTGCACTGAACATTAACATTAACAGTGAAGCAGTGGTTGCCAGGGTGACAAGAGACAGACTACAAGCAACTGTAACATCTAAATATTTTATAAGCTTTCATTTTTAGGTCAAATTATTACATATAATTACTTTGAGTTTCAAATGCAGGAATACTTCCTAATGCAATACAGGTGTTGAATACTGGATATGGAGAAAAACATGCTAAATAAAATGAATGCACATAATCTACCTGAAGGAAAGTAGAAAGAACTTTTGAGAGCTCTGCATGTGTCATAGTTCTTGAATGTGAGGGTGTTGAGTGTAACTTATTAAATGGAAGACTAAAAAAAAATATGGGGGCCATCTCACCAGCACGCGACCCTCCTGCTGCACTCTCTGACTGGCCACGGTCACACCCAGCCACATGCCCTCCACCATGTCGGATGGGGTTGCTGTAAAAATGCATTTATTGAATTAAAAGGCTGTTGTCAGGCACATTCAAAATGACTTGTATAAACATAATCTGCTGCTGGCATGGTTGGGGAATATTGTGCATGTGTCATGTGGTCCCATCCATCCAAAAAGTCCTGTCACTCACGTGAACTGATAAGGTCCATTCTGGAGCAGTCGGAGGCATCTGTTGTAATGGGACAGGAGTAGACAGCACCTGTTTCATTGATGTTATTCAGCGACAGAGCTTTCTCCTTTGGCGCTCCTGCTAGAAGCCTGGACACACATGCAAATACAGGTTCAGGGTTTTACCTAGGATTTTTTAAAGCTGTGGTGGTGGGCTGCATGGGACTGCTGCTACTGCGTCTTCATTTATTTATTTTTTTATTATGACAAACAACAATTTTTTTATGACTTAATTTATTTCACTTATTTATTTAACCTTTTCCAACAACCAGCAGAACATAAACCGAGAACATTGTAAAACCGTTCATTTAATGGCAAAGTTGCTGAGTGCAAATAAGTGAGAGTTTAAAATGTTGAGCCTCTTTTTGTTACCTGACCTATTTAGTCCAATAGTACTATGTGACTATTGGACTAAAGCACAACATTTTGTACTATTTGACACAAACCTAAATTTATGCAACCTGCAGCATTATTAAATCTCTTTTGACAAAAAAAAGGAAAGGTGAACTATTTTATGTGACTGCCAACATTTGATTGCAGGTTATTTACAAAGCACATCTCCACTCAGTGTGCTCATTTGTCATTAAATACAGCAGTCATGTTTGAATAGAACCCTTATAAATCTACTAAGAGGCGAAGCAAATATTGTTTGGTGAACTACTCAACATCAGCTGGTGAGCTACCATGTGCGATAGCATCACTGTCTAAAGCTGGACACAATCGTGTTTGTTGAACAACTCAGATCTCGTGTTTTGAAGACAAGCCATATGTAACGTAACAACAAGAGAGCAAGATTGTTAAGTGACAAGTTAGCATGAATGCCATAGCCACTTCTAGCTCGCCCGTGATCTAGCTGGCTACCGCCAGAGAGGCACTCCACGTGGGGCAGGATCTCATCCTTGACCCGGTGGTGGCACTCCACCCTTATAATAAAAAAATTATAATTAAATGAAAATGCAGTGATGGTTATGTCGTCAATATGATTTAGTTATTACAATTGTGTGCATTACAATTATTGCTATTCTGTTCACTTTCGTAGTTTTAATTACTTAATAAATAATGTATTAGTTTTAAACTTTAAACATTAATAATGCTTAAATTTAATTACTGCTATTACTACTAATATGTATGACTATTTCAATGCAGTTACAATCTTTGTTGTTTATTGATATTATTTTGTCCTTTCCACGATGGTCTTTATAGCCATCACAGACATTTGCCGATGTAAACCTGTTTGTTTCTGTTGTTTTGTTATTGTTGTCGCAATTGTTGTTGTTGCCGTTGTCCTTGGCTCTCTCTTTTTTGTCCACCTCTTATCCCCGCACTGCCCCCTCTGTTTTCTTTTCTCTTCTTCTCTATCCCCTCCTGCTCCAGTCCGGTCGCTCCAAATTTGCATAGCAAAAAAACATCAAAGTCAAATAAATTCTATAACAGGGGAAGTTTATTTCACACTTTTCCCTGACAGAGCTCAGGGTCACTCTCGCACGCTTCCTTGCTCAGTGTGCTTTTTGTGTGCTTTATTGCTTTGCGAGTGATAGTCTCCACTTAACAATTCAGTATGGGACCTGGGAAAGCAGTGGAAAACGGTGGTAAAAAAGAAGCAGGCAATCATGATTGAGTTGAAGGAGATTTACGAGGAGTACAACATTGGCGTTTGCATTGCTGAACTTGCCGAAGTAAACAAGAAAACAAGTCAACAATAGCTATAATTGTTAAGAAGAAGGATTTGTTTATTGCTACAGATATGGTGGAGGGGATGAAAATGCTAAGCAAGCAACCACATAAGGTGATAAAACATGTGGAGAAGTTGTTGGCGAGAACCTCAAGTTCTCTGTAGTGCTCAGCAAAGTCCCTAGAAAGGGAAAGACAGACCATTGACAAGACTGGACAACACCACACACATTCATACAAGGTTGGTGGTTGACCTAATCTTTTTGTTGCCCCCACACATACACACGCCCTATATCAGCACCTTTCAACACAGTGAACTTTGAAGTGGAGGGATTATTCCTTGGAGCTGTGTGTGTGCTGGTGATGCACTAATGACTGGGAACTTGAAGGCGGAAGGTGTGAACAAAGCTGTTTACAGCGGCTGACCAGTTTAATCATGTGCTGATAGTAAAAACCTAGTGCCGTCAGAGTAAAAGGTTTTGTGACAAAACTTGTCATCTGTACTTCGAGCATAATTTACATGAAAACTTGCCTCAAAATCTTAAGAGCTCCAGCTGCCATAACGTACTGTATAACATCAGCGCATCGAACAAAACTGTGTTTTGCTTTTTCTTTGACTGTTTCTGTCTTATTGCAGACAAGCCCTCAATAAATGTTAAGAGAAAAACAACATACACTAAAAGTTAGGTGAAATAAGAATGGTGTTAAAGTAGAGTTGTAAGTTTTAATATTAACAGTGTTTAATTTATTTTTACACTTGTTTTTTTAAATTGCCAATACAGCTAGATTGACCCTGGAACGGATTATTTATCAATGATTGGAAACATTGTTTCCAAATGTGAACAAATCAGTCAGACCAACGCTTGTTTCTACCTTAAAGATCCCACTCTACTCTGTACTCTACTCACTACTCACTTAAGTACCGAGTTGTCAGTATACATAATCACACTGTGTAGTGAGTTACATGTTGTCAAATAAAACTGCCCTCATAGACACCTGCTACCTTACAAGTAGAACATCAATAAGCAGCCAGAAAGAACTACTTCCTCCCCGATGTCTTACCATGACAACATGTATTAAAGACATAATTTTGCTTTGCATAAGAAATAAATCATCAACCAAATGCTTTGGTTCTGCTGCAAACACATAATAACCAACCTACGTGAATCATTTTCTATACAGCGGTACATCTATCTTGTCACGCTGCCGTCACACGGACATTATCAGCTCTGAATCAGTCATCTGGCCTTGGTGATGACAAGCAACAGGAGCCAAGATGGCCTCTGAAGGGCTGACAATAGAAGGCAGTGGTGATAGGAGCTTTAGTAATTGAGACTCCACTGAGGTATGTTGATGGTACTGAGAGTTATGCAGAGAATCTGTGTCTAGTTGCATGTTGCGCAAAGTGTTAACATGTTATTTTGTTTTGCCGTTTCATGGACACACTGTCTCAAGGTTTTGTCTTTTGTGGGAAAAGCTTCAACTAGGCAGATAATCTACAGCCAAACTGATACAAAAAATGTATCACACACTACCAAAACAACAGCAAAGAACACAACAGATTAATTAATTACTACCACAAACATAAATAATAGAGCCAAACAAATTGTGCCATCTTGACCGTCATGATAACAAAATATTATCAGACTTCACTCTGACAGTCACTGGCCCTCAGTTTGGGAATCCTCTGATGTGTCCAAAGGATGAACAAACAGAAATCTAAAGAGTATTGTGTTCTCTCATTTATTGCGGGGGATAGGTTCCCAAAATAAGTGAAATCTACGAAGAAGCCAATTTTATTTGTTTACAATTATTATATATGTTTTAAGGCTGTAAAACCCCTCACCATACACTTTCCACAGACAGGCATTACCATTTTCTCACATTTCTCTCTTGTTTAAACACTCTCAAAGTTTCGTTTGAACTTTAAAGCTCAATCTACTAGGTTGGACACAAGAAATTATTAAGTGACTCACACGTATTCACTCCTCTGACTGTGCCTCGTCCTAGTGCTGTTCGGCTGTAGCGTTTTTGTATCCTTGTTAAAACATATTGCTCCTGCTGTCGTATTTTCCTCCTCCTTGAACCAATGATTCATTTGGCCAGTTAGCTTCTTCATCTTCTATTGTTTATTAGAGGTTCGCAAGCAGCTCACACAGTTAGCTCGTTTACTAGTGACCACTGTCCACAACAGGAAACGGCACAAAGATTGATTGACAATTCTCTATATTTAGCCGACTATTGTCTACTGTGGGTTCCTAATATGCTTGTACAGGCACATAAAAACATACTGAGACGAGGTGGAGCTGCACACGTCTTCAACTCTCACTTGAGTATAAAATACCCTCTACTAGTAGCAGTAGTACATACTTGTACAATAACACAGTAGTAAATACAATAACAGACACATACAGAGCACCGACAGATCGCTCTAACACACCACAAGGACACAGAACACAATGCGCGTTCATACGCTGTTTAAAAAAAACACAAAGTTGCACTTTTAAAAAATCAGCAAAACAGCGATTCAGCGAAGGGCACACTTTATATCATATTGACCCAAATATAAGACGCCCCTCAATATAAGACAAGAAATTTAAAAAAATGTTTAAACAACAAAATGTATCCTTTTTTAAAGTGAAATCATATTTCATTCGACATATTTGTTACATGCTGGACAGGTTTTGGATGATTCTGCTTCATTGATCACCATGATGTTAAATTTAGCATCCTGCCCAATCTTTGTGCCACTTTTTTGGAGCAGGTCTCTGCTCCATCAGAAGGTCTCTCTGCTGCGGATGCATCTCTCCAGGTCACTGGTCTGTGTTTCAGTGACAGGAAGAAAAGCTCTGACACATGGAGAGAAGTCATTTGTATCAAATAAAGTTTTTTAAAGGTAACACCATGCTTTAGTTCATCAAAGCCACAAGCCGTCTAAAATCACAATCATACAAACCAGAGAATCTACATTTGAATAAACCCAAAGGCGCATAACAAAAAATAAACGCAACCAGCTTTTTCATGATTCCAGCTTATCCTAAGCCCACTGCTGCAACAAGCCTCTTTATTGTTCCACAGACGTACTGACTCAGCCACGCCAACACAACTCATATCCTGGCCAAGCGCAATAACAATGTGTGTTTCATCTCCTATCTCCTTTCCGGCTCATCACCTCCTCATAAACAGGCTGACAAGCGCCCAGAAGAAGCAGGGCGAGGGACTGGGCACCGGCCTTCTGCATTCCAAACCGTATACAGGACATGTTGAAATCTGCCCCCTTCTCCAGAAGAAGTGATGCGAACAGCTGCTTGAAGAGTGTATTTAGTGTGGCTAACACGCCGAGGTGAGAGTGGCTACGTTCTTGACATCACCAATAAGAGATGTTACCTTCAAAAACCGCCCACGAATGCAGAAAAAAACGGAATAAGGAATGCACCCATCAAAAGCCCTAAAAATGCCTATTTTGATTCTCAATATTGTACTTACAAAACGTGCAGTTACACAACATCCCGTCCTGTCAAGGCAAACATGACACAAGTTAACGTTGCAGATTTGAAAAATACATTTTTCTTAATTGCTTTCAAGCTGCTGCACCTCCCGCTGAAGTCGTCTTGGTGCCTCCCAGGGGAGGCCCACCTCACACTTTGAAAATCACTATCTTCAAGAAAGCGAGGGAGCGATGGAGTGGGGAAAGAAGGCCAAATAAAAATGCCACAAGGTCATATGAGTTTGGTAAACAAAGATCTGTCAGTAAGACACTGCAAAAACTTCACTAGATCTGAAATAATTAACCTTCGCCTGACCACCAGAAAGTCCAGACTTCCTCCCTCCCATTTTTGGCTCATTCCAAGTGCATCCATCTTCATGTGTTTACAGATACCTGATACGTGTCTTTTACAGACACTTCACACTTCACTCTGCTGCCTCCTGCATTACATGTCAACGTATAAATATTTATGCAATAGCGTCTAGGGAAAGACTGCCTCTCTAACAAAAAGCAAGTATCTAATTGTAAGCTGTCTATTTATTTTTCAAGTGTTTTCCACAATTCATGGATCCTCTTTTGGGATACTTAACCTGTTTAGCACACGGTGTGCCTTTAAGGCCCTCAGGCTAAAGAAAAAGATAAATATTCAGTTTACTTTTACAGATCCTGAGGGTTTGGTTTTTACTCCCGATAGCACCTGATTATATCCAACACTAGAAGTAATAATCAATCACTTTTCTTAGCATGTTTGCTTAGAATGATATTTATCATTAAGAGTATATGCAGAATATAACCTGTTTGTTGTTGTCAATATTGTGGAATTCAACCACCATGGCTCCACCTCCTCTGTAACCAAAAATGTGATGCGTAAGGCTTGTTTTCTGGCAGCTAGATTGGAAACGTGTAGATGCTTGTAGCTGTTGTCAGGGTAACCTGGTGCTAGATTAGGGGGCATGCAGACAAAAGGTTGGTTGGTGGAGACAGAACAATTATAATTACTGAATAATGTTTGCAACGTTTAACTATGAAGAGATCCACAAGCCATTTTGTGTTATTTCATTTTTTTATTTTCAGTTTTGGGTGTACTGAATAAAACTCTAATTTTCTGGAGGAAATTCATGTGAACAAAATGCTGAAAATTGTTGTATCTGTTGATTAAACTATAGATTAATGATTCAACTATACAAAAACAGACAAAACTGTCCCCTTGAAAATCATTGAAAAAGATTTTTTTTTATCCCACATTTATCTCAACAGAAACTAATGTACAGTCGTCCCTCGCCACTTTGCTGTTAGAATATCGTGGCTTCCCTCTATCACGGTTTTTCAAAATAAATTAATAAATTATCGCTGTTTTGTGGTTGACTACAGCCTACATTACAACCAAAAAATATGCATATTTCAGCAAATGTTATGTATTATTGGCCTAAATTAAGCATTTTCAAACATAAAAATGGCTAAATGAACAAAAATACAAATACTGTATAAAGCATTTAAGTAGCAGGGCCTGGGAAGCGCCGTGTGTGACGTCAGCTACCTCGAGTTGACTGTGTTCAGCTGAGTGTTAGCAGTGTGGAGAGCAGTGTCTTTAGTGGAAAGTGCGAGTGACTGGCGTGAGTTGTGGCCGACAGCAGGTCCTTTGTGAATGTTCACGTCATATGTTCCCCACTTGTTCATAAAGCGATTAAAGTGCAACATGAGTCTCTCCTTATCCACAAACAGCTGCACTACGGTAGTATTCTACACTGGTCACTAGGTGTCAAAAACGTTACATTGATGAGATAATAGCCACCACAGGTTGTGTGCTGTCAATGCTCACGCATGAGTCTATGCTATGCTATGCTATGCTATGCTATGCTATGCTATGCTATGTTATGCTATGTTATGCTATGCTATGCTATGCTTTGCTATGTTATGTTATGTTATGTTATGTTATGTTATGTTATGTTATGTTATGTTATGTCTTATTGTTATGACCTTAGTTATGTCTTATTTTCTATTATGTCTAGTACATTGGGTAATCCATGTGTTTTCTATGCTATAACTAAAAAAATATTCAATTTATAAAGAAGATATCCTACTTCGTGGAAATTCAATTATCACGGTCATAGTCTATTTGTCTATATGTGCCCTGCGACTGGTCCAGGGTGTACCCCGCCTCTCACTTGAAGTCAGCTGGGATAGGCTCCAGCATACCCTAATGAGGATAATAAAGCGGCATAGAAGATGGATGGATGGTTGTGTGTCACTATTGATGTTGAATAATAGTTCATTTTCTATGCCACTTGTCCTCACCAGGGTCGAGGAGGTATGCTGGAGCCTATCCCACCTGACTTTGGGCGAGAGGTGGGGTACACCCTGGACTGGCCGCCAGCCATTCACATGGCACATATGGAAAAACAACCCTTCACACTCACATTCGCAGAAAAAAATGCGCATGCAAATCAATGTTGCTGACAAGAATTAGTAAATACTCCTTTATTATTATTTATATTATTTTTTTCCAATTAAAAACTGTAGAATTATGTAAACATATTGTCTCTTCAATGGTTAAAAACCCTTAAATATGAATATTAACATTTTATATGTATATTTCAGACTGACATAGCTTGAAAAGATTGACTGATTTTAACCCGACGTCGGATAAGTGAAAGAAGATGGATGGATGGATGGATGTTGCAAAAAATATATATATAGCATAATATTTTTGCAGCAGTTTTGGGGAAATTTTCGTCATTAGGGACAAATGAATATGGATATTGAAAGGATCTCTTAAGGGTTATTGGAAAGTTTTACAAAGCACTTTTGGTAACACTCAAGGACTGCTGGTATACTCTTATCAGACACAGCTCTCATACCCCTGGAAACTGCAAGTACCTCGTGGTGCATTAGGAGTGATATGGTGGTGCCCACTGTGTGCTCACTGTGTTGCAATAGCAAAGTGATGAATTGGCTCTGTGTGTTCAGGAAACAGTGTCATAAAGCATCAGGAGTAGGTGAATACACAGATTGCTATTGGATTATTCAGAGCAAGCACACCTGGCTGTGAACACACTGACTGTTACTGTGCACATATACACAATGTGACTAACACATGAGCTGTCACTAGAAAAACAGTGAACCTGGAACTTGAAGTAAAAGTATTATAAGTACAACATGCACATCATTAAAAAATATGTTAATATATGTAAACTTGTAGGCAGGAAGATGCAAGCAATACACAAATCCACATTGTTTAAAACAGCATGGCCACAGTACAAGATACAATCTTCATACAAGTGATTTATTGCAGCTGAGGGTCCAGTAAACCATAAGAAGGGATTATCGCAGATGGCAGCAAGCAACCACAAAAATGTTATCATTCCAGCAATCAGCCAACAAAGCATACTATATCAAGTACCACTAGAAAGAGAGTTTGTAAATCAAGAGTAGATCCCCCTTGTAAAACTGTCAAAAGAACCACGCCAATGACAGAGTCAATTATGTGCTAAAACTAACACAATATTAACTCTGTCCTTATAGAAACATAATTGTACAGTGCTGCAAAGTTTGCACGAATACTACACACAATGCCCATCAATATCATAGATGAGTGATTCTCAACTGGTGGGTCGTAACCCACAAGTGGGTTTCTCAGCCATTTTCCGTGGGTCATGGGTCTTTTCCTGGGAAAAAAATGCTTGTGAATGCACCTTGGATTCTTGTCTGTGCTGTTCGCTTGCTACACCGCCACGAGGTGTGTGCAGGCAGCTGCGGAACCATTGTAAACTGTCCCTTTAAGTTTAACATATTTGGGAAGTTTGAGTTGAAAAATTTCCGCAATTTGGGTCGCCGCTTGTCAGTGAAGGGTGATGGTGGGTCCCGCAGCCAAACCATTTGAGAACCACTGTTCTAGACAACAAGATGTGTTGTCATACACTAGTCAAATCGGCATCTCAGCTGGCCAAACATCCTGTTTGGAGACCACCATCTGCCACTAGTGAAATAGTAACAAGAGAACAAACCCATTTAGGGCCTGCGTGTCAAATCAAACATGGCAGGTCTTCCTCTGATACTAAACTAACTTGCTTTTCATTAGCAGCTAGTAAAACCTTGTATGACGAGGCTGGTTTATGTTTGAGGGGGGGAAAGCCCACCAACTGTCTGCTATCGCAATTCAGACTACAACATAACAGCCACAATAGTATAGTCCACAGGTGGATTATAGTAGTAATTATAGTAGAGAATTATCGTACCATTATAGTATTAGGGGTGTAACGATTCATCCACCACATCGATGTATCGATTTATATTCCTGTGATCCAACTACATCGATCTGTGTTCAGCAACTTGCCATTCCGGACAACATATATTGCTCTAGCATTGTTTAAAAGGGACTCGATCGATTTCATCGATACTATGAAATAAAGCATTGGATTGCATTTAAGAACGGCAGGCTATATGGATGTGGGTTTTTTTAGCACTTTTACTGATTAAGACGTTAAACGTTACTCGATTCAGTCTACCTGTCTGTGACGTTATCGCCACGCGCCAGCAGACAACACAACGTAGCATTGCTGATGGCAGCGGACAAGCCAGCGAGCGAGAAATAATTAAGCCACCATTGCGGTCCAGTGTGTGGAAACACTTTGGCTTTTGCAAAGAGGAAAATATTCTAAATAAGTCGCTCACTGTTTGTACAGGTCAAGTAAAATATCACAGCAGCACGGCAAAAGGCTCAAGGGGATTCCTCTGAATGTTGGACCGCAACGAGTCATATGAGTGCTTCAAAAGTAAAGTCCAACTAAGTCTTTCAAACTCATGGATCGCAGCTTCAAGGCAAGATAAAAGGTATGTAAGATATAAGTTCACTTTAATATCTATCTGCAGATGAAATTTTGTTAAAATCTCATTGCCTCGTAATTACTGTGTACATGCAATTTGTAGTGTGGCATGGAAAGGACTACAGCGTGCTGCTGCACTGCGAGTGCGAGACCGACATGAAAATTATGACGATTCACTGCACTTTTTGATGATCAAAAAATGGAAATGCCTACTCTGTTGACTTTTAAAACAGATGTCACAGCCTATGTTATGATATATTTTGTAGTACGGTTGTACTTGCCAAGGTCCGTGGGTCGATCACAGCTTTTGTCTTGATTCAATGTTAAATCAACGGGAACCAAAGGCACTAAACTTCTTTAATATTTGGGGTAGGGAAGTGAATGAGGTAGCAAGTTAAAATTCAAATCGTGTTTTATCTAGACTTGATTTTAATTCAACCTGTTAATTCAACCTGAAGTGTTGGTTGCACTTTATTCAAATAAAATGTGAATGCATTTGCCATTAATTGTTGTTTAATTGTTTGTTTATATATATATATATATATATATATATATATATATATATATATTATTATTATTTTTTTTTTGCTTTTGTTTTTTTTTTTAGGAAAGGGGAGGAGAAAAAGAAAAGAGAAAAAAAGGGGGGAAGGGAATAGAAAAAAAAGAAAAAAGGAAAAAACTCTGTTCCTTTATTCATATTTAATTTATATATACATTTTTTTTTGTTTTACTGTCATCTTTTATGTATTAGTATCCTGATTTTCACAGAAAACATGACATGGAACGCAGGAAGTGAACAACAAGTGTTGTAATAGATGTGGAATAGATGGGGGGGTAGGATTAAATAAGCTTTGCTTCTTCCTACTCCTTTTGGACATGTGGAACTGTGAAAAAATGATACATGAGATGTATTCCATTGTAACCTTCATGTTCAAATACACTAATACCAAACCAATCCATAATTAATTTATACCTGATTCCCTTACAAAAAACAACTGGAATCTAGAAAACTTTACCTGCACTGTCCAGTATCCCGTTATCTACAGAATGGTTGAATTTTTGGCTAAAAAGTTACTGAATCGATTTAAAGTTACTGTATTGTTTCTAAATGAACCAATATTGTTTTCAAATCGTATCGGCAACCATGAATCATGATATGAATCAAATTGTTATTAAAACAAATTGTTACACCCCTATATAGTATCATTATTAGTCTTTAATGAACAAAATGAGGCTTAGGTGTTAGATTATGGTGTTAAAATCAAATTGATTGCAACTGGACTAATTCGTAGCATATTAACAATGAAGGTCTTCTTAAAGCTACAGTAAGAAAGTATGTTTGTGCTCCTGAGATGCCCTACGATTTTAAAAATGTAATTTGCTTCTAGTCCACGCTGGTAAGTACAAAATGACAGCAATGAATGTGCTTTTGTTAAATGTTTTTTAAAAAAGCAATAACAACAAGCTAACAAATCTAAGCTAATGAATGGCAGCTAATGTCTTTAAATATTTATTGTATGATCATTGTAGTGTACTGAAAAGCAGTATTATCACCAATGCTAGTGCTAACATGATATGAGAGGTGTTCTGGCTGTCAGGTGTCCAGGGTTGCCACGGAAATGGCAGAGACATTTAGTACTCTACACAGTAGATCCCTGCCTTTCGCGAGGGGCTTATGGGACCACCAGTGAATGGCAAAAATGCCAGCGTAATTGAGACTCCCATAAAAATGTCTGCTAGCTTGACGTTGATGTTTTCCAATTTCAGATCAGCATTTACCATTTGAGTGAATGTTGTAATGACGAGATTAGATTCAGCTGCAGAACACTCCTTCTTCTCTCATCAATATGCCTCACCCACTTATTAAAGTATAAAATGTATAGGCACTCACCGCTAATGAATGATTATGTAAGGTGATTGATGAACAGATGGAATCGGGGTCACAGTGTAGAACTTTCACTTTTGCTTCTCACAGCAACTATGGTGCATTCAAGGACTGCCGAACAAAGTACAAAATCTCAACGCTTCCCGAAAAAGTGTTACCAGTGAAGCATAAAGACACCCACATGTAAAATTTGTGGAATTTTAAATATAGTGGTACATTTTTACCTGTATTATCATGTATTTATAATTTATTACCGGCTTAGTGTGCATGAGGTGTGCTTTCTGAAGAAAAAGTGCCTGTCAAAAAAAATTGCTTTTTTTGACCAAAAATCTGCAAATTTGAGAGAATAAACTGTAATAATGACAATAATGTTGCAGATACTTTTCTTTTTTACAGTCATCAATAAGGCATACATTAAATTGCTAATGAGTCCTTTGAAATCCATTTTGAAAATGCATAAATGGTCCTCAAACACGTACCAAGGAGGAGTGTAAGCCAATTTTTGTGGATCATTTCAGTGTCAAAGATGAAAAATGGTCTTAGAGGCATTGAAGCATATCGTTTTTCTACAGACAAGTGACCCTCATCCCCTCGGAGGCCAGCCAACTACACCAGCTTCCTTTCCATGCTGCTGCACACACCCGAGCCAAAAAAAGGATCTTTTACAGTTTTGAAGCCGTCTACACTGCAGGTAGTATACCAATGAAAGGCTCACAATAGAGAATCTCCTCTGTGGAGAATAGCAGGAGGTTTAGTGTCCTGCTGGGATCCATTTCACCACGTTATTAGAGGCTGCCATTCATTCTGCTCTGACGCAGTGTAAGCGCAACATACAGATTGGATACATACAATAAATACCATGAAGATGGACAGCAGTCACCATGGACAAATTTGCACTTCACACTGGGTCAACCTAGAACCATTTACACAATTGTCAATGTTTTTTTTGTTCTGTTTTTTAAACAAACTCATATTTAGGCTGTAAGACATGAATGAGGGTGCACTGAAAAAGCCTGGATGCTTATCTCAAAGCGGCTCACTGAGCATGACAGTAGATCGCCAAAAGGCCTCCTCCAAGCTCAAAGACCACCAACACATTGCATATGTATAGATCAGAGGTCGGCAACTGCATGTGGCTCTTCAGCCTCCTTGTTGAGGCTCCCTTCGCCAAGCGCGGTGTTATTTTTAACACCGAAGTAGGGGAAATGTGCATTTTCAAAAGGAATGTGAAATATCCGACTCACCGCAAGTCCATGAATGCATCTAGACTACGCTCTGAGGTAGGCTAGTGTATGCAGTGAGTCTCACTGGTGAGAAAAATGGTGAGGGAATTTTGAGTTGAGTCTGCGCGGTAAAATAAAACTGTGAAATTAACAGGAGCGTAGCAATATGTTTTATTCCAAGAAGCGTGCTGCAGCTACAGTATGTGTTTGGAGCCCATGACATGCTAATTGCTGGGGTGATGAACAGGATAGGCAGATAGTCTGCCGCAGTAGCTGACTGTGCATTGACCACTAGTGACTGCTATGAGGCGGGGAGGACCTCTCGGCAGCAACTGCAGAACAGAACGTGCTTTCACTCTAGTCTACCAAAAAACAGTGCTTTCACTAAGTCTACCAGTCCCTACATTTGCCTCTCCTCGCTTTTGGGAAAATACGTCACCAAGAGGGTTTGGAAAGTCGCCAGATTTAGTGAGAAAATGGCCAAGTTGGCAACACTGGGCTGTACAAGAGATGGGAAGGAGGCGGTAGACATTCACAGATGGAGAATACATGAAAAACTTGTAATCACGTTGGCAACACTAGTCTAGCTTAGTGAGCTACAGTGCTGACATTACACTTATATTTGAGCTAAGTTAGCCTATTTGTGGAAGAAATAGATGACTGACAGATAGTTGGCAGAGCTCCAGGCTTTGTTTTGAGATGTGTAGCAAAGCCTATTTTGTATTTTTACAAACAACTGACTGTGCAGTGTACCTAATATTGTGGCCCATGAGAGTGTGTTTAATTGCGTCAAAGTTCAAAGTGAGGCAAAGGGTGTTCCAACACAAAGTCAGCATGAGATTGTTTGTGTGTGTAAACATCACAGCATCGTCTGACCAGTCTAATATGTTCTCACATTAAAAAAGGGGCGTCACCAACTAATTAAATGGCAGACTTTCATGGCCTCGGGTCGCTAAAGCCAGACAGAGATGAGAAAAGGACAACTTGAATTTTGATTCCATATTCACAAGTCAGAGGTAAGATAGTTCAAGTCTTATTAAGGCCACTTAGGTCTGTGACGACAAAATGATTGCATTGTCAAGTGGAAAAAGCTCAAAATTCCAAATTTTGGTGGGTTTTTCAGTGTTCCCTAACAGATCATCACCCTGACTCCTGTCTTGTCTCAACCTGAAACCTTGCAGGTTGGGACTGTGCACAGAAGGCTAATACATTCCAGACATACCATGGGGTCAGGGGACTGGAAGAGCCAATAGGTGGCCAGCTGACTGGCCAGTCCCTCCTCCGGGCTACAAGAGAGAACAAAAAAAGCCCTCTGAGGGGAAAAAATCCCTCTGAGAATCAAAATAGGTGAGTGGTGGTGTACCAGCAACCTGTACAACTTCAGGTAGATTTGATATAAGGCTTCTAACTAGTCGAAAATGTGTTCTTAAACTGCTTCAACGGAGCCAAGATGCCCTGCTTGAGTCAAAGTAATCGGTTAATGGCATTAAGCGTTTATTGCATTTACTTTATTGCAGAAGAGGGAGTGGCAAGTGTCTCTTGACTTTCATCCCGGCCTCAGTCTGACTCATGTAAGCACGAAAGTATGCCCACTTTAACTGCTGGGGCTTGTTGAAGCTAGTTTATATGCTTGCATTTTGCATTTTTCAAGTATGCACTCAATAGTACTGAATGAAGCATGGGACTTGCTAAGTAAGCCCCACCAGACACCTCAGAAGAAGCAAGAGGGTGAAAGCCAGCCTAAGTCGAACATGAGAGACCCCATCAATATGTGTACTCTTTGCAGAGTTACACAGTAAACACAAAAGGTACTGTGGGAAAGAAATGAATGTAGAGAAGAAAAATCCCTTCTTAAAATCTGATGAGGGATTGGGGATTTCTATTTTGAGAAATTTTAATTGTACGTGGGGGGATTGAGTCTAGTTTTGAGTCAAGGTTCACATACTTTTTATGTCAATTCAAATATTTTCTCATGTATCACTAAAGCAAAGCAAAAAAAGGCAAATGATTAAAAAAAAGAAAAAAACACCACTTATGCGTACAGTGTACTTCATAAAAGTATTAATACCACGGGAAAAATATGACTTTTGTGATTTTTTTATTTGTTGAGTGGGTATCTTCTGGTTAATAATGACA
The DNA here is from genome assembly GCF_027744805.1 of Dunckerocampus dactyliophorus. Taxonomy (NCBI): domain Eukaryota; kingdom Metazoa; phylum Chordata; class Actinopteri; order Syngnathiformes; family Syngnathidae; genus Dunckerocampus; species Dunckerocampus dactyliophorus. The sequence continues at coordinate 37,947,544 of NC_072820.1, forward strand.
TAATGAAGTTGTGTTAAGGGATATTAATGCCATTTTTTATTTTACTAACTCATCTGTGAGTCATTTTACTAATTCTCAGATCATGGTAACTTCTAGCATAATCGACAGCATACATGCAGAACATCTGATGAACAATAGGTAAAATAAAAATAGAAAACATTAAATATTTTAAAATTTTATATCTTTTGCCACTTTCCTGTCTTTTCCAGCTCAAAGATTTTGAGTTTCACTGTATGAATTTATGTTTGTTTTTTGACAGTGGAAGTGACTTTTTGTTGCCAGACAGGATAACAGTGCAGATGCTGGAATTGAAATTTGAGCTTACTCAAATCCTTAGATGTTAAACACAGAGCTTTGATTGACATATTCCTTTATTTGTAAATGTTAATGACAAAATGATGAGTTGTGTTCTATTCACACAGTATACCATTTGTACAAAACATATAAACAGTCGTTTTATTAGTACTTTATTAGTTTTACTATCATATTGTTTGCATTTAGTTTTGTTGTATTACTATTTTGTATTTTATTGTACGCATCTAACACAGCTGCTAACCTCAGTCAGTTGCTCACTTTACAGTCAAACGTGTATTGCAGTGACAGTTTCAGCTAGTTAGGATTGTGCAAAAACGATGTGATCAATTTATACAAAACATGTGGCTAAAATAAACATGTGCTTGCTTGTGGCAAGAGCGAACTGCAATTTTGGTGCAGATCTGGATAGATGAAATGTCATGTGTTCACAATGGCATGAATGGAACAGTGTTTTCAGGGCATCATCAATGTATTTGTAATGAAGAATAAACACTGTGGAGAGCCCAAGAAAAGGCAGCATCTTCAAAACGGCAAGATATAACGAACTAAAGAGGAAGGAAAAGTAATGAGATTCTCCTCAGTGTCACTAGCATGTAGTCCACATCATGAATGTCCGCTTGGGGAGGATGACTGCCTTTCTCTTGGGGGACATAGCCAAGATGGTACATTGATCGTATATCATCTGGACACTGCTCTCCATTCTTCTCACTCTAATACACGTCTTTGGTCCCTCTTCATGGAGAGATTGCACAGATACCGATCTAACACTCGGACTGTGGAGTTGGGAAGGACTTGTGTCCCAGTTTGCCACTTTTTGTCATGCTCAACTCCTCAAAGCAGAGAGGGGGACGCATAACAGCGGAAGCTTCAGAGTAGGAGGAGCTGTGGTTGGGGGGGAAATCCATCCATCCATTTTCTATGCTCCTTATCCTCATTAGGGTTGCAGGGTATGCTGGAGCCTATCCCAGCTGACTTCGGGTGAGAGGCCAATCGCCAATTGAGCCAATCACAGGGCACATATAGACATTCACGCAGAGATGTCCAAGCGGAGGACCCAGATCTTCCCGATCTCCTGACTGTGTGGCCAACATGCTAACTACTCTGCCCTGGGGGAAAATCCCACATTAAATAAACAATGACATCATTTGGCCAAAGACGCGCTAGGAAGAAAAGGACACGTTTCTCACACACTAATGCACTTGAAACCCATACTAAAAGCTGCTGCTTCTTGTAACCAAGCTGTCTCAGAAAAACAACTCTTAACTTCACAGGTGCATTTAAGACTTGGTTAAACCCTTCCCGTGAACGTATTTATTGTGTTTTAGTGAGAGTGCAAGGTCAGGTAGGCAGAAAGTAGGGCAAGTTAAAGGGGACCTATTATGGTTTTCCTCTTTTCTGACCTACAAATGTTGTTACAATGGTGTATTCTTGTGTTAAACGATGCCAAAGCGTCAGATAATGATGTTTGCGCAAATGGAAGTGAGTCCTGAAAGCAGTTTTGGATGGCTCTGCATGCTGTTTTACAACGTTTTTTTAAGACTGAGTTCCATTGACATCAATGCAACCCGGACTTCCTTATATTGGCATGCCCAGCACCCCCGCTCTGCTTCGTTCTGTTCACGGTGTTAGCACGTCGAGCAATGGCTCATCTGTCAACGGCACTTCACACGGGACTGTTTTGTGATCACAGGCCAATACGAAGCTGGACTATCCTCCAAACTGTTGCTGAAGTCCGACGCCTTTCCAACGTTACTTGGTCGTGTTGAAGAGTCAGAAGAGCAAGCTGTAAGTAACAAATTATCAGTGTCCTAACTGTGTTTATTTTGTGTAAGTAATCAAAAAAAAGGGGTTCGTCAGCTGTCCGGAAGTCCTCAGGAGCAATTGGGAGTGTGACCTATCACAGCGGAGTGGGCTCGGCGGCAGGCGTACCTGTAGGAGGGCCGGGGGTGGAGTAAATTAAACAGACCGTTTGGGCAGGAGGTAGGGACCCAAGTAGGTAGGTCTTATTAATGGGATTGGGACCATCAGTTGTGTTGTGTGTGTCCAAACTTTTGGCCTGTACGGTAGCTTTAATAGTGTTAGAAGTTGGATACATCTACACTATCATAACCCTGGACTCTGAATTTATACAGGACACATTTCTATAACAAACATATTTAAATTGTTATTTATTTTGTTAATTGTGTTATTTTGAAGTAAAAAATATATTATTGAACAATTCAATTCCCATGTATACGTATTACTCTAAAACAGGCATCAAATTAAATTTAGGTTTGTGTCAAATTACTTTTGTACTAATAATCACATAGTACTATTTGACTAAATAGGTCAGGTAACAAAAGAAGGCTCAACATTTTACACTCTCACTTTAAGTGCTCTCAGCAACTTTGCCATTAAATTAATAGTTTTGCAATGTTCTCGGTTCATGTTCTGCTGGTTGTTGAAAAAAGTTAAATAAATCATTTAATAAATAAATGAGTCATAAAAATTGTTATTAGTCATAATAAAAAAAATTGCAGATGCAGCAGCACAGTGGCAGTCTGCCCTCCCATGCAGCCCACCACAACAGCTTTAAAAAATCCCAGGGGAAACCAGCTTTTTTATTTGTAAAAAAAAATGGTGGGGCATTAACCACATACCAAAAAGCTAGATTAATTTTTTTTTAGTGATAAAACCTCCACAATAAATACGAACGGTAATATGTGTCTGTAGAACCTGTGTATGAGCACCTAACATGAGGAAAATCTATCATCTCCCTTACTTGTTTGCTCCACTTTTGAGCGAAGAGGAGCTAAAATGGTCGGTTTTGAAAGTCCAGGTTTTGAAGTCATGGAGGACATGATACCGCTTCTGATGCACCCCAAGTGAGAAAAGTATGTTAATCTTCTTATTTCCGCCATGCATGTGTTTGATTCTGGTTCCTGGAACATGTTCTGGTCATGACATCACAGCCAAGATGGCGTTGGTTAGGAAAACTCACTGGGTGGCCGTGTCAAAATCACCACTTTATTTCACTATTATTTCACTTAGTTCATACTTGTTTATTTATCTATGACTGCAGTATGACAAAAATGTTTTATTAAGTGAGTGTTTTCATTTTGTTATTGTTTTTTTCACACTTTTTTGGTGTCATGAGCACTTTAATGTTATGTTGTTGTGGCAAGTGGCATCTATTACACTGGAGAAGTGCAGAGTTACAGCGTATATGTAAAATGTAGGGATGTCCAATATTGTCTAACTCAATTTCCGATTCCAATATCAACAGATACCGATATATGTAAGATAGGTAGATACTTTTTTAAAAATCAGCTCTGTTTAGTTCTCCTACTATTGTCTTTTAGGTAATATATTCTATCCTATGGATTTTTTATGTGCCATGAGAGCGAGGTCCCACATCGGTGTGATTCCCTGTTTACCCATTGAGGAAAGAAGCCGTATCGAGGCTGAAAGGATGAAAGCCAAAGGGCTAGCAAGAAAGTGCCGATACAAGACTTCGGTACCTTCTATTATCATGGGAAATGTGAATTCACTACTGAACAAGATCAACGAGCTGGCTGACCTGACAAACAACATCAAAACCTTCAGGGAGTGCAGCTTATTATGCTTCACTGGAACATTGCTTCCAGCTAGTGTCCCAGATGCTAACATGGAGCTAGCGGACTTCAACACAGTCAGAGCGAACAAGAGCCTGTGGAAAGCGTAAAGGAGGTGGTTTTGCACTACATGTGAACAAACGGTGGTGTCATCCTGGGCATGTGAACATTAAAATGTCCATCTATACAGAATTTTTTTTAAATCGGTTTTCATTACAGGGACAAAACCCGATACCGATATTACATTTTTATGCCAATATTGGGCCGATATTATCAGACATCTTTAGTAAAAAGTGAATAAAGAGTGCTTCAGAGTGCTTCTTGGAGCCACAAACTCTCTCAGAGACAGACGTGGACAAACACTGCTCATTAGCATTAAAGCTACAGACACACAGGATGGCGTGTTAAGTCCAGCATCAAGGACAGATTTTGGGCAACCCACATTGAATACTCTTCTGAGACTCTTCTGAGTTTTCATTTTCAGGAAAACATGAAAATGTATGCATTATACAAGTATATTGTTATGAAAAATGTTGAGAGAACTAAAGAAAAACAGCGCCATCTTCTGGATGTGGTTGGACACTGCCCTCCCCTGCTCCCATTGAAGCCTCCACTGGACACTGGCACTTCACTTTTAGATATATTAAGTTGACTTTTCTGACTTTACAGAGCTTCTTTCTGGTGTTCTTCTAAACGGAAGTAACAAGTGTGTATATAAAGAGAACAGGTGCGCTATTCTACGCTACATAAGTGGATAGTGAGATGTATATGCGAATGAGTGCGCTATAAGGTGGTAGTATTTGGTTCCGCCCACTGGGCCGAAGCAGGTGTCAGCTCACATTCAATTGTTTTGATACCACAAAAGAAGTGGCGCATTTAGTAAGAAAAAAAGTAACTTACAGATATTTCCTGGAGCCCTGCGTTTGCTCATGCATGGCCACGGAGAATCCAAAGAAGCTCCCTTTGGTTTTGCCCTCCTTGATCACAGGAAAGCGTTCATCTATGTTAAATCCACGGCAGATTGGTGCTGCGTGGACAAAAAGCACCAAAGCGTATGAAAATAGGCTTGGAGACATTTTTGGAGTGCAGCAGATCCACAATGACCGTGGGTCTGGTGGTGATCTCCAACAGGTAGACACACAGTAGGGACCTCCCCACGCAAGAACTGCTGTATTGCCGCGCACTAACAGCCTCATTGGCAATCTCTCTCTCTCTTTCTCTCTCTCTCTCTCTCTCTGGTTCACGCCCACTTGAATCAAGTTCACTTTACAATCTACACTTCAACAATGTCGCTCCCACCTGTTCCACTTGCCTTGCCATAGTAGTCACAATAACGTAATAAGAATTGTATGTGTTTATTAATGTTGACAGATGTTTCTGTTTTTTGTTTAAATTCATTCTTACAGTATTCAAAACGATATTACTATGATTGCATTATTTATTTAAATGACCTTTTAAAATGTATGTTTGCTGTATTTCATTTGTTCCTTAAATAAGTAAAGAAAGTATATGTCCCTTCTTTTGGATGAAAAATCGTGATTATCTTCAGTCTACTATAATGGAGTGGACGTCTTTACCACAGCAAACCACATTAATTAAAAAAAGTGTGTTCTATTTGGGTTAATTTAGTGCCTAGTACTCAGTATTCTCCTAATCCCACTAATACTCAAGTGGACCACCTTCACATGAGCTCTCTTGTGACACCCACCCTCTGCCTGGCTATTGCCCAGACTTCTGGCCAGGAATCGGTCGTCCATTAAACCCTTAATCCCTTTAGAGAGAACTTTAGAGTTCATGGAAAAAACAGCAAGCGTTTGTTTCTTTGGCTTTCCTTAAGTCCACTGCATCTCTTTGTAGCAGCACCTTGGCCTCCTATTTGACATGCTCACAGTGTTACCATGCTATTTAAAAAGAGAGTGGCTGAGTTGAGTAAAATGGGTCGTAAATAGGGGTGTACTCACTTTTGTGAGATACTGTCCCAAAGAGGCATGTCACAATACTTTTGTCCATAGACTGTGCTTCACATTTTATAGTAAGCCCACATTCTGACCTGCCCCAACCATTATCAAGATTCTGCATTTGCATAGCTGAACAATCTAGCATGTGAGCGTGGTTATCAGTCCGAAGGTGAGTGCACAACATGCCAGTGTGTACACTGTCAACATCCTGTTGCCTACTTGGCCTGGCATGCATCTACGTCTACAGCACAGCACTGACACTGAACAGACCCAAGACCTGGTGACAGCGACTCAGCACACAAGACACACAGACATTAGCAGAATGGAAGTTAGAGTAAGCCTGCCTTTATTTTGTTGGAAGTGATTGATAGCATGTTTTTCTTTTCTTGCTTAAGGGCTTGGAGGCTATCTGATCCTTAACCCCTGGCTCATCTGACATGCATCCTTTCACATCTACAAAAGTATCACTTGGGAAAGGTGGCAGCTGAAACTCACCAAAGCCACACGAGCAGCATGTATGCATGTATGTGTGTCACCAAAGTGAGTACACCCCTCAGCAACCATTTTATTATACACTCCAGATCTAAATTGGCCATTTGGAATTTGCATGCGAGCACAAAACATGGTACATTGAAAGATGTTTTCTCAGATGAGAAAAAATGTAACCTTGGCGGTCCTGATGGCTTCCAACGTTACTTCCATGACAAAGAGATCCCATCTGAGATGTTTGCCGCACGCCACAGTGGAGGGGGCATCATGATCTGGGGTGCTTTTTTCAGTTTACTGCTTTTTTGCAATAAATTGTCTCTCTCCCATTTCTTCTTCTTGCATTTTTAAGCTCCTGTAGAACCTACTTAAGATCCAACAGTGTAAAATGTAGGGTCTTGCAGTTTTTCAACTGCTCAAATTTGAATTTTGATCAGGAGCGTAGCTTCTCAAGGGATAATACTATACAGAACTGGATATACTTTAGAGTAGTCAGTGTAGCACTTGTATATCAGTATAGATTTACTATCCACTGAACACATAGCCATTAGTGTCTAAATAGCTGGCAACACAAGTGACGACACCTCACAACGAACATGTCCAAAGTGTGAACATTTAGTATGAGCGTCATAATGTCTGTGTATCGAGGAAAAGGCTTCTTGAGACGTCATCTGTACTTCTGTGTAGAAGGTGTCGGACGTTTCGCTCCTCATCCGAAGAGCTTCGTCAGCAAACTAATAAGTGCTGGTAGCTTAGGCCTTAAATACAGTAAGAGTGGGCGGAATTGGTGTGCCAACACCCTCCTCCTATTGGTTCGTTACACTAAGCCTGGGCGGAGCAGTGGTATAATCCTATCCTGTTATTCACACCTACGATAAAAGGGAAGTGTCGCTCCCTGAATTGGGTATGAACGACTCTGATACTGGCTTGTTAGCATCTATTGTTCTGGCTCGGCCCTGCCTTCACCTCATTTGCAAGACTAAGAGCTGTGGGTTTTGGTCTCAGTAACCTGCTGAACACAGGGTCCAAATTAAACCTCAAACCACCATTCCGATTCAATGATGGGTTCTGTTGTTTGACAAAAATAGCTTCCTTAACTCCTCTTTCAAACCATCTGTTTTCTTTGGCCAAAATCTTAACCTCGCTGTCCTGAAAAGAGTGATTGGTAGCTTTCAGGTGTAGATGTACTGCTGATTGAGGACCACTAGCATTGTCCCTGCGATGTTGATAAAGCCTTTTTTGGAGCATTTGCTTAGTTTCCCCAATGTAGTGCTCTTTGCATTCCTCATCTTTACAGTGGATGGAATAGACCACATTGCTCTGTTTCTGGTTTGGAGCCTTGTCTTTAGGATGCACTAATTTTTGTCTCAGGGTATTTACTGGTTTGAAATAGGTAGGAATTTTGTGTTGCCATAAGATCCTCTGGAGTTTTTCGGAGACCCCCGCTACATAAGGGACTACCACTCCTCTCCTTTTTGCTTCTGTGGGCTTTTGGGTTTCTTTCCCTACTCTCTTCTTTTGACATTTGTTAAAAGCCCACCGTGGGTACCCACAGGTTGAGAGCGCTCTCTGGACATGTTGTGTCTCCTTTTTCTTTCCCTCAGCACTAGTTGGTATTTGTTCCGCTCTATGTTGGAGGGTCCTAATAACCCCTAGTTTATGTTGTAGTGGATGGTTTGATTCAAAAAGCAGGTATTGGTCAGTGTGTGTGGCCTTTCTAAAGACCTCTGTAAGTAGCTGTCTGTCCTTTCCTATAATTACCTTGCAGTCTAAGAAGGCTAGTTGGTTTTCTTTAGTGTCCTCGCGAGTAAATTTGATATTGGTGTCCACCGCATTGATGTGATCTGTGAAAGACTGAATTTCTTGTTTTTTGATTATGACAAAGGTGTCATCCACGTATCTAAACCAGTGCCTTGGTTTTGTCCCTGAGAAGGATGTGAGAGCCTGTTTCTCCATCTCTTCCATGTACAGATTCGCCACTATGGGTGAGACTGGTGAGCCCATAGCACAACCATGAATTTGTCTGTAGAATTTCCCTCTAAACTGAAAATATGTGGTGTTAAGGCAAATTTCCAGTAATTGGCAGATGTGGTCAGCACTAAGTTTTGTTCTCCGATGCAGAGTTGAGTCCTCGAGCAGTCTCTTCCTCACCACCGAGACTGCTGCTGAGGTGGGGACAGATGTGAAAAGTGAAGTCACATCATAAGACACCAAAGTTTCCTCTGGCTCCAATCTGAGGTCTTTGATGCTCGCCACAAACCCTTTTGTGTTCTCTATATGATGATCAGTGTTGCCTACCAATGGGGATAAGACTGTTTTTACATATTTCGCTACATTGTACGTGGTAGAGTCAATGCTACAGACAATGGGTCTGAGGGGAAACCCTTCCTTGTGGATTTTTGGAAGGCCATAGATACATGGTGTAGCCTCCCCAGGGTATAACCTATGATACATCTGTCTGTCAGTTAGAGAAGGAAGAACTAATTGACAATGCGGTGGACACCAATATCAAATTTACTCGCGAGGACACTAAAGAAAACCAACTAGCCTTCTTAGACTGCAAGGTAATTATAGGAAAGGACAGACAGCTACTTACAGAGGTCTTTAGAAAGGCCACACACACTGACCAATACCTGCTTTTTGAATCAAACCATCCACTACAACATAAACTAGGGGTTATTAGGACCCTCCAACATAGAGCGGAACAAATACCAACTAGTGCTGAGGGAAAGAAAAAGGAGACACAACATGTCCAGAGAGCGCTCTCAACCTGTGGGTACCCACGGTGGGCTTTTAACAAATGTCAAAAGAAGAGAGTAGGGAAAGAAACCCAAAAGCCCACAGAAGCAAAAAGGAGAGGAGTGGTAGTCCCTTATGTAGCGGGGGTCTCCGAAAAACTCCAGAGGATCTTATGGCAACACAAAATTCCTACCTATTTCAAACCAGTAAATACCCTGAGACAAAAATTAGTGCATCCTAAAGACAAGGCTCCAAACCAGAAACAGAGCAATGTGGTCTATTCCATCCACTGTAAAGATGAGGAATGCAAAGAGCACTACATTGGGGAAACTAAGCAAATGCTCCAAAAAAGGCTTTATCAACATCGCAGGGACAATGCTAGTGGTCCTCAATCAGCAGTACATCTACACCTGAAAGCTACCAATCACTCTTTTCAGGACAGCGAGGTTAAGATTTTGGCCAAAGAAAACAGATGGTTTGAAAGAGGAGTTAAGGAAGCTATTTTTGTCAAACAACAGAACCCATCATTGAATCGGAATGGTGGTTTGAGGTTTAATTTGGACCCTGTGTTCAGCAGGTTACTGAGACCAAAACCCACAGCTCTTAGTCTTGCAAATGAGGTGAAGGCAGGGCCGAGCCAGAACAATAGATGCTAACAAGCCAGTATCAGAGTCGTTCATACCCAATTCAGGGAGCGACACTTCCCTTTTATCGTAGGTGTGAATAACAGGATAGGATTATACCACTGCTCCGCCCAGGCTTAGTGTAACGAACCAATAGGAGGAGGGTGTTGGCACACCAATTCCGCCCACTCTTACTGTATTTAAGGCCTAAGCTACCAGCACTTATTAGTTTGCTGACGAAGCTCTTCGGATGAGGAGCGAAACGTCCGACACCTTCTACACAGAAGTACAGATGACGTCTCAAGAAGCCTTTTCCTCGATGGACAACTCCTGTACGACTGAGAGCCTACACAGACATAATGTCTGTGTGTTGAGACACTCCCAGTGGATAGTAAATGTTTACTCTGTTACGTTACTAAGTTTTCATACATAGGAAAATGTATAATGTATATTTTTTCATGTTTCAGATACATATAGATTGAATTATTATTTTCCCTATATGTGAAAACCTATGGCCCACCCTGTACTACACAAGCTGTACACCAACTACTCTAAAGTTTAATTTCCATTGTATTGTCGCTTGAGCAGAGATACGGTCATAAAAATGGTTGTTGAAATGAGGGGTGTACATACTATTGTGAGATGCTGTATATGACAACCATAAAAACAAAGAACTGACTACAGTTGCTACAGTCTCTGGAGACTACAGTCCTTCAACTTTAGCCCACACATCAAACATGGAATGCAATTTGCAATTTATCTCCCAGTTTCCTGTGTTTTCCCCCCCAACTGCCATAGTGAAATGAGGAAATCCTTCTCATGTTCTGCTCATGCTGTCTCATTGTACAGCTTAAATTCAGGTTAAGCCTGCTCACAACGTCTTCCTGTTCAACTCTGCAGCTGTTTAGCATCTGTAAGATTCTCCTGATACACTTGAAGGCCTGATGTGACGGTTCCTGATATGAATGTGTGATAACAGAAAATGGGCTGGCAGAACAAACGTACACACTCAGCTCCATTATGGTCTCATTACGCCCCCCGACATCATGATGCGATGACGCCCCGTGTTGAATTTCTATGACTTTTAATCCACAAGAAATGGAAGAGAGAGAACAACACAGGGAGCAGGACATTGGATGAATATGAAACACAGCACGCTCTCACTCACCGACTCCTCGCTCCACAGACGATGACATAGGCAGCCGTTGCCATGGCGCCAGGCGTTGCTATGAAGCCAGTATGTTCTGGGCAGGCCTGTTTAAACTTCAACCAGGAGTCGTATATGACCTTTTCACAGGAACCAAACTTCATCCTCAGAGCTAGGAAGTCACTTGTTACACAGTAATGACAATTAAACGCAGCGGTCCATATTCTCCTGTGGTAACTCGAACCGGCTGGCAGGCATGAAATCTAATTTCAGGAGAAAATGATCAAAGATTAACGAGCTAAATGTAATAATTTGTCAGTTTCTGTATTAGCCCCGGTAAGCTTGTTCTTATTTGTTTGGACAGAATGAAATGAAGACAGTACAGTGAATGGGGCATTGCATCCATTTGTTCACTCTCTTTAGCGACAAGTGTGCACAATCACTTTTGGTATGTGGGGAGGAATTAAACACTCCAAAAGCATTTGATTGGATGGAACACCAGATGGATTTTCCATTATGGCACCATATGGTGGGACTATACTGTATACAGTATTTTTTATAGAGTAAGTGGTCTTATGATACATGACATGTCTACATACATTTTCTCTGCCGTTTATGACTTTTTAGTGTTTCTGGTTATTAAATCTGTTTCTGTAGAGTTGGAGCTTTACTGTAGATGCTGTACATGTGTGCGAATGTGGAGGGGGCTGCACGTGAGCCTAGTCTGTGACTCGAGTGTGAAGTATGAAGGAAATGCTGCATGGGGGGTTTTGCGACCCTCATGAGGTCTTACTGCTCTTCAGGTCTCGGGTTTGTGCAAAGCCCAGGAATGTATAGCCCCGAGGAGGAAGGTGTGGCTCAGAACTCTCCCACTGTCCAGTTGCACCTGTTTTTTCAGTTTGGCGTCAGTCAAACATTGTGTAAATATTGTGAAAACAAAACAGGTTATGTTATAAATAATGCACATGCAGAACAATAGGCCATCCATAGTTTTGATTATTTCACCGCTAAACGGGATCTAAGCAAGATATTAAATCTGATATTAAGGTCAGAAATACTTATTATTGACCGACAAAACATTTTTCCATACTAGAATCTGAAATATATTTTATTGACCTAAATATAAGACAACCCTGAATATAAGATGAGTGTGTGAGTGACAGGAAGAAAAGCTCAGACTTGCTCAGGAAGAAGTCACCACCTGTCTGGACCCCGAATATAAGATGAGCCATCTTTATCAGACTTTTTTTAGGGAAAAATATACCGTCTTATATGTGGGTCAAAATGATACTTGGATATTTTTTTCTTGTTCTGAAGGTATTCATTCGCAGATTTTTAGTGCAAAACATTTTATTTACATTGCAGAAAACACATGTCATTCACTATAACTTTGTAATTATTTAAGTTACAATTTTATGGGCGTATCAATTTCACCATTCCCTGGTGGTCCTGGAATGTAAACCCCACAAAAAACAGTCATCTAATGTACATGTTACTTACTCATAAATTGGTGTACCGCAGTAAGAATTTTTTTTTTGTCAAAAATAAGTATTTTTATTTAATCTTACCTAGATTTCAGTTTTTACAGTGTGTTTGCTTCACCACATTTTGTCAAGTGACTGTTTCTGCAATATTCAGTGTGTGCTCTGACAAGAGCATGGCAGTAAATGACGTTACAGGTTAATGCAGTTTTGTGATTCAGACAGGTGGAATACTTCCATTGCGACGGGATTGGCTAAAAATAAATTAAATTCCTGTAAAAAAATGAAAGATTTTCAATTTTATAGGGCCAAACATATATTTTTTGTCCCTTAGCTAAGACATGAGGATAACGCACAACTAAAAAATGCATTCTAAAAGGATTCCTAACTTCCTTGATTTGCTGTATTAACAGTGAAAACGGAATGTGTTATGAGTTAATGATTTATTACAAGCAGGGGGAAATAATAACCTGCACAACTTGATATGCTGTAACGGTGCATTGGAGGTGGTGTTTAATTATTAAAAAGGGAGTTGCTCAAGGCAGCATTCCTCCTCCTCTTGTTCTAAATGAACCTTGGAAGGGGAGTCACAGGTAAAGAATATGTGAAGGGAGGTTTCATTTGCCTCTGGACCGATACAAAGAAGTATATCTTTGTGTGGCATATGTGCACGTTTTGGAAAAAGCGGTGGTAAAAAGGGGCCATGTCTGTGAAGCATGACACCAGCTTGACCTTTAACCAGAGCTCATTCATCGCAGGAGACTCTCGCTGTGTTCTCTTCACCGCCACAACACTTCACTTTATGGAAACTGACTGCTGCACAAGAGAGCATGATAGGCCAAGGAGGTCAACATTGTACCTTCAGTCCTGTGGGACACATTTTGCCTCAGAAGTTGATACTTAACAAGCCCAGTGTGAAGCTCGCTCAGTCACTTGTCTGCAATGTTTACAGAAGGAGCAGCTTTCTGGGTCCGAAACACTCCTGCAACTTCCACTTATAGTGCACTCATTGGCCACTTCATTAGGCATACGCTACTACTATCAATTTATATTACATAATAATACAGTAGTAATCCAGCCACATTGGGACCATGGATGGATACCTTAGAGTTTAGTAATGTAGCTAAGTGCAGTAGGTGGATAAGATATACACACTTTTGTTGGAAAATAGCGTAACCAAAATATTAGAAACAGCTCCCAGTGTGAACAACCACTACAGTAATTAAGTGGAATTAATTCCCCAATAGGTGACGATATTGCACATAAAGTGGATGTATGGTTACAGTGCTAAACCTAATGCAATTACAATGTGGCCGGACTTGAATTATAGCACTTGACCATTAACACAACACCCCTTGCTCCCACATCACTCGTGTACCCACCCGTGGTTAAGTGGTAAATTTACATGATTTACCATGCTCTTCCACAAAGACGCCCTTTGTCTATGCGAGAGTCTTATCCCTCACCACTCGTCACCTCAGACCGTTTTTTCCCTTCCTCTTTGGAGCAGCTGTTGCTCAGATCCACATGGTGCCATTTTGCTTGAGTGGATGTGCATGTCCAACAAATAAATGTGTTATCATAAAAAGGGATGGGCTTACATTGAACACAGATGTGCTGCAGCCAAGCAAATGTTATGTGCTTGTTCTCACTGTGCTACCGATTTCATTGGTGGAATCAAGTACATGTCCTTAATGCTACAGACAATCTACTATATATATTACGAATGATTCTTGTCAATCATAAAATAGCTTTTAGTAAGTAGTTGGTGATGTTTTGTTCAGATTTTTTAAATAAAGCATGCATGTATACACCAAAATAATGGAAAAAAGAATGTATTTGGTCCTTCAGTCTTTACTATGTTGACCCCAATCACTTGGTGACCTGCACACCGCTAGGGCTAACAGTAGCATCTGTGCCAATGTTAGCTAATGTAATAGACACATTCTGTCCTGTGCTGAAACGTATTTTTACTGTATCGCCGCAAATATATAAGAAGACCGCATTTTTCCCATAGAAAAAAGACAGGTCATCTTGTATTCAGGGTTTACAAATGTATACATGAAAACCAACAGGTGGCACAAAACGACTTCTCCACAAAAGAATCAGAGAATCAGAGGTTTCTTCCAGGCACTCACATAGATCAGTGAGCTGGGGAAACTTGCTGGAAAAAAAGTGTCTCCCGTTTTATTGTAATCTACCATACCTGTTGTTTCATCGATATTGAACACTTGGTTTTTAACAAATTCATTTTGTCTTTACATTTACATACAAAAGCGGCCATCTTTTTGTATTCAGAGAAGTCTTATGTTTGGGTCAATAGAGTAATTAAGACGTTTTAAGTTTCCGACCTTGTCTTTGTCAATTAACAAATGCACTTTTAGACAAAATCAATGTGTATTCATTGCTTTTACGTCTGCTTTTATTTATAATAATAATAAATAATAATTGTGATGAATACCCATAGATGTATAATAATTGTCACTTATTTTACACTGCTTTAAAATTGTAAGGATGCTGTGTTTGAACTCATTTGTTCGCATGCTAATGTGTGAAAACAATGCTTAATGGGAGCCTGCATGAAAGCTTGTAGGCTTTGCTTCACAGTGTGTGAAAAAAGAACTTGGCCTTTTGTTTCCATCCTATGACAAGTGGAGCAGAGAGATGCTCCAAACCTGCACATTTTCCACTCAATTGAACAGCCTGCTCAGATCATTAAATGTCCATTCATTATTGAGAGATACTGGCAGGGACTAAGGCGCTAGGCAAACACTACTGAGGGGCCTCTTAGGGGAGGTGCGGGGGCGCTGTGGGTGGCAGTGGTCTTCAAATCTCACCTGAGATGTTGTCATTAGCACGAATGGGATGTTTGTCTCGAATTCATGTCATTATGTTGTGCAAGGCGTTTTGTTCCAATGCAGTGCATCCATTCTGAATAGTCACTATCTGGGCCCAGCAGCATTTAGTGTCTTTTTATCCTGGACAAGCACTTTAAGGCGTCATCACCTGCCTGAGGAAAACAAATGCTATGAAGCTAATTGGGAATGTGCTCATTTGTCTGCATGTAAAGCAAAATGCATTACAGTCAATGGAGTTTGTGCACCAATCTAACAAACTCAGCCTTATTACACACACTGTAAGTTTATAAAACGGAGATGACAAAGCAAGCAAGTAGAGGAAAATGGGGGGCAGAACGGGAACTCCCAAATAGACCAAGCTCAGGCATGCCTGTGTGGATCGCTAGTCTTCTTGACACTGCCTTAACAAGCCTACCAAATAAGTAGGTGGAGATCCGACACAAGACTTTTCTGTGATTTTTACTCCCTACAACAAATTTCCAGCCAAAGCGATGGAGGATGTGTGTTGTGTGCATCTGAATCCTGTTTGGAGGAGCTATTGGAATGTGTTACATGTGTTAGTTGCTGGAAATTGTGAGAAAGACAGTGTCTTAAGGTATAGTGTGGAAAAAAGGTGTTGTCAGGTGTAGTTAAGATGTTCCTCGGACGTAAGGGAGCAGTTTTGTCTTGTCCCTCATACGTTTCAGTCTGAGTCAAAACATGCTCAGATTCAGGGTGGAGTTTCCTGCCTGAACTACAGGAGAGGCAACATCAAGAAGAGCCTAACTGTCACCACAGTTACGCTTTCTTCAGCGATAACAACAAACACCATGGTACCAATGGGGTGAGGGGTCAAGATAAACTAGAGTATAGGAGGAAAAAGTTGAAATCTCAAGAGAGTACAATAAGGAGAATTCCAGCCCCTCTCAGAAAGCGGCCTCCTCAGTGAATGAAGTTGAGTGGCAGGCGGACAAAGACGGCGTAATCAAAGACGTCTCTCTCGCTAGCTTTTGATCAGCCCGCTGAACAGCTGTTTGTGCAGGCCGCTCCCGCTCATTCACTCCTGGCTAAGTGGAGCAGCAGAATGGAAGCATTCTTCTTAGAGAAGTCAGGGTTGCCTACCTTGCCAGTGTGTTTTCACATGAATTTAGGGGGAAATTGTTTTTTTTGCATGAAATCCTTCTAAATTCTTGCGAGACCAAGCTCTCCAGGATGTGTTTGTGGAAACCACCCTGCTTATTTGTGATAACGTACAAAAAAACAACCACAAATGCTTGTGAGTTGTCTCAATATGCATGTGCATTGCAGATTAAAAAATATTAAACATGTTAAAATTTGGGCTGTCAAATGATTAAAATTGTAATCAAATTTTTTCAAATTAATTATCCATGATTAATCAACATTTGCAACTATGTGTGAAATACGCCCATTTTATGAACAAAAAGATAAATGACAGGACACAATTAAAACATTTTGTATGCACTTACACCTCCAAATGAACTGAACATTGAACTCAAGCTAAAAGATACCACACAAAAAATCTATCTCCCAAACACTACTCTCTTTAATAGTACTGTAGCACATTTGGATCACCGTGTTATTAGGAGCCGTGTAAGCTGAATTTATATGTTTTGAGTGGTATGTATTTTGGTATGTATTTTCTGGGGTTTCCGAGCATACTTAAATGCATCAAATTGAACTTCCGCAGTAAGTAAGTAATAAGAATAACCACTTATTGTTTTCCTTTGTCTTTCTGTTTATTAAGACCACACATACGTGCGTAATAAAGAGGTTTCTGTGATTTTCGGACCATCAGTGATTGCATCTCGTGGTCAATTAGTGTTTGTGAGGAAGAGTCATTCCCAGGACGAGCGGACTAGAGACGTGTTTGTGTGTTGGGCATACAGTACATATATGGTGTTGGAATTGCACTGCTGTTGATGTGTTCAAGTCAGAATAAAGTTATAAAAGAGCGTCAGTTTCTAATAAAGGCCGTGCCCTTTTTAACATCTGTGTACATCTGTATCCCGTTAAGTTCTTGACTGTGTGGACAGCTGCAGAGCCCTGCGGGAACACACATTACTCAAGTCTTACCTGTACTCTCTGCTCTCACCCACATCAGTAAGCAACACACACACATCTCCACAAAGAGCTGCCCTGGTGCTAAGCCACTTGAGGACATTGAGGCCAGGGTTGGCCATAGTTTGAATTTGAACGATTCCAGCTCCGATTCCAATTCCTCGTTTCAATTTTGATTCCTAAAGATTCTCCATTCTGATGCTGTTAAGAGGCAGTGACATAAAAGCTTGCATGGTTTAAATGAGGGCGCTAACCAGAGTTCTTTTTAGATGAAATGTCTGAACTTCCCCATGAAATGTTTAATGATATTAACTTTTTCATCAACTTTGCTATAAATTTCTCACACATCTATTTTCACAGTACACTTTCACAAAAGATGTTTACTTTTAAAAAGGCCATGAAAAAACATTTCCACATATGCTGTTGTTTATGTGTTGGTGAGTGTGTGATGCTGCAGGCACTTAAACATGCACTAACCTGCATGCAGAATATCAAACCACCTGTAAAAGGTTTGTCTATGAGCTATGAGTCTTGAGCGACCACATTAGCACTAGTATACTTTGCTGCCTCCGTGTCGGTGTAAGCTATTTTTATGACACCCTTATTTTGTTAGCACAAGTAAACAGGATGTAGTGCAAAGCGCTCATATTTTGAAGGCCAGAAGTGTGTTGTGTGGGTTGGGAAGGTGTCTTGACTTTTGCTAAAAGAGACACCCTGTATACATGAATAAACTCCCGTCTTTTATTTAAACCAAACTTCCACATCAGCAAGCATCCTGAAACTCTTGGTTACATTGGCATGAGATGTACGTCATTTGTTTGACATCCCTGATTCTGACTGCTTAGAGGGCACTCTTATTTCTACACCATGAATCTGGAGGTGTTTAATCATGTTAGTCGTGCACCCTCCCTTGCATGATAGGTGTTACAAATGTTGCACTGAGCCGACCGCTCATTTTTTTAAATGAAGTTAAGCCACACTGTGCAGCCGCTTCTTCTTCGTTGGTGCTTGCCGCCTTCTTCTTTGTTGGTGTTTGCGGCTATTTCTTCCAGTCGGCGGACTGGGCAACAAAACTAGTCATTGAAATTTAAAAATGTTAATGATTTAATAATCACAATATTAGTCCCGGTTCTCATTGTGCTCGACCCAACCATAATGGAGGCCTCAGCGTCACACAGCTTCACTGATTTACAACACAACCGGGATCCTGTAACCAGAAAAAACATTTTTTTAAAATTCTAGTGTATATATTTTAATTTGTTAGCGTAACTATTATCCCTCAAAGGAAATGTGCACGAGAATGTTTATTTATGTTGCATGTGTTATACAAGAACATTTCACATTCTGTATACATGCAGGGAAGTTTTGTCAGAAATACTGCAAATATTGTCCATTTCTATTCCTCAAAGTAGAATCTATAGTAATCCCAATGGGATTAATTATGACACCTGAAAAGGAGATAGATGAGGTAAATGTAATTGTGACAGGACCCTTAAATAATAGAATAATCAATTAGTGGTTCACTGACACCTCAGAATCTGGTAAAACTTCTTCCCAGAAGAGTCGAAGCTGTTATACAGTAGATACGAGGAGGAGGGCAAGCTTTCTTACATTCTTCCATTTTCACTTCCTGTGACCGTAAAGAACAGGTGTCCCAATACTTTTGTCCAAATTGGAACATGGTTCTTATAGTATAAAAGCAATACCAACAGCAGAACAATCCAATATTTTAAATTAAAGGTACAATTATGCACTTTTTCAAGGGTTTCACATTTTCAAGGAGTTCAGATCAATTTCACAAAGAAGTAAATCACAGATGCCTCAAATTCTAAATCTTTGACTTGTTGCCATTTTCTGTTTTTTTTTTATCAGGTCAGAACTAACAATGGGGAGAAGGATGGGGAGTTGATGGATGATAACAAGAGCAGCCAGCAATAAATAGCCTTGCAGCTCTCCCACTCACGAGAGAGCCTGACTCCCATTCAATCAGATCAGGCCTACCAAACTTGCCGGTTGTAGGCGCTTCATTATGGAAGAGAGCTGCTTGAAGTTTTCAAAGGGCAGATGAAACTGTGCTGATGTCTGACTGTAGGGGCCCGAAATAGGAAGCAAATGGGCGGTCATCATTCCCTCGTAATTATACTTGTAATATCTAAACTTCCTTTTCAGTGTATGCACTGTAGAATGTGTTTAGGGTAAACAGAGATTAGCAGTACTATTAGTACTATACACATGTGCATAAAATGTTCATACTGTGTACCAGAGTGTTTATTTAGTCAACTGCAGAGAATACCAGGGTCAAAATAGGGTTAGACCTACTGTAAATTTACCGTAGTGGCCCCCCGCTTCAATAGATATCACAACTAACTGGTAACTGTTGCTAACTCAAACTGCTGTTGCTAGCCAAAACAGCAGCACCTACTGAGGCATGTAAACAGTCTCTCAGATGAATTAAAGTATCAAATCAGATGTTGTAAATGAGTGCCCTGTAAAGCATTATGTGAAGGATATTTCTGACAATTAGCATTTCAACTGTCACTATGCGCTTGCTCCATCCATTTTTCTACATAATAGTACTTTTCATTTTGTTCTAAAGTCCAGTTCACTATATCAGAAAATATGCTATTGAATGGACAATGCCCCTGGTGATTAATTGGCGCAAGGTGTCTCATAGAAACAGCGGAAAATATTCTATGAAGTATGGTGTGTATTTTTTCCATTTGTGTGATTTGCAATAACAGAAGATTGATATGGTTGTTAAAGCTATGGAGCAAAATGTATGTCTTTGCTATCCTCTCGTGTGTTGCAATAAAAGAGTACATTATTTGACCTGCAGGCTGTATAATAGTGAACAGCCTGTAGCAGACCCAATTCAAGCAGGAATGCAAAAGCTGGTATTTTGAAATAAAAAGACAACAAAGAACAGGGAGGCCAGATGCACACAGAGAGGTACATTTTGTTCTCCAGTGGAATTTTTTGATAACTATAGTCTTTATCATTCAAGGCCCTGTGAAAATGGTTGGACTGTGTAGTTGGGGTTAACTGCTACTCCACAGTGACTGAAAATGTGCTCCTTTCATCACAGTCTTGATGTTGAAAAGAGAAATGGCCTCATTTATAATGTACAGTTAGTATGTTTTTAACTTGAGTGCAATCAGGCCAAACCTCTGTTAATGTGCGCTTCTAAGGTTGGGTTTCTTTTGTTTTGTTTTTTTTTTACTTTACAACTTAGCTGAGCCTTTGTCCAGAGTTTGGATGCAAGCCAACCGCGCCACTTTAACCCACTGTGTTGGTAAAGTACATAACAATGCTGCCTGAACACTTCTCATGTTACTGGGATGCTGGGCTTTGATTGGCTGGCTTTCTGATTTTTCCACACACAAAGATGTTCGTTGAGTCAAAATTAATGGAGCCAAGGCTGTTGGTGATCAAAATGTAGAAATACAAAAACTGTATCTTTCTTACCAGAGAAGCTTCAAACAACATGGAGTCTTCTTATGGCTCTATCCTAAGTGATGATGGCTGTAACACAAAAACTAACAAAAATATTGTTATATCTATCAATTACTAAAATGTTAGGTACAGTACCACTGTCTAAAAAATTCTGTTTTTATAAAGATGCTAATGTAAATTTTGATTGATTGCTGAATGTTAACATCTTCATTAAAGTGGTGTATAACTGCATATAATTGACAGCTGTTTCTAATATTTTTTGCCTCTCCTGTAGCCAAGTTTGGTAGGTGATATAGCCATTATGCTAGTTATTAGCTTGTGCAGGTGCACCTAATGAAGTGATCGCTGAGAACATATTCCACAAATATTCGGAATCAATACAACTTCAAAATATTACTAAAAGAGCCAATAGTCAAATTTTGAGTAAATACTATTTTTACAATTACAAATCAATAATGAACTGAATTTCAATAGAGCTAAAGCTCTGCTCCAGTTAAAGGTTTTGCTAGTGCAAAAGTATGACGCCATATTTTGGACCATCTACTGGACGTTTGTGGTACTGTGAAATTTGGAAAGTTTCCCAATGAGAGCATTTTTCTTTAACGAATTAGTTTCTCTTCTTTCATAAGACTAGACTATACTAAATTAATTTAAATGCACAATTTAAACACAGATTGGGACATTCCCATGTAAACCTGACTGCACTGTATCAACTCTATTTACATATTAGAAAAGAAATGAGAAACGGACGAGCGATTAAAACCATATTATTTATACGTTTGTTTTGGGGATTTGGTGGAAATTTCAAATTTTACCAGCGCAAAAGTATGACGCCATATTTCTTTTACTTTGACGCTATCTGCTGGATGTTTGAGGTACTGTAGCATTTGGAACGTTTCACAACGAAAGCATTTTAGTTTTGCAATTTATGCTCTTTATGTCATAACGCTACACTACTCTCAAACAGCATCCATAGTTACAGTATATCTAATTTAAACACAAACGTGGACCTGCCCTTGTAAATCTGACTGTATTTACTTTTATCTAAATTTCCGTATGGAAAAATTACAATAGAATTTGGCTCCTCAATCCCACTTTTGAGAGTTAAAATTGTTTTTTTTAATTTCAGTATTTAAAAAATCAGCAATAAAAAAATCAATCGTTACATTTTAGAGAGGAAGCACTACTATAATCTACCAAAAGAAGGCGCCAGAGGACAGGTAAAGAAGGCTAAAGCTATTTGTAAGACAATACAGGTAGGTAGACAATAGTGCTAAATGAGTTTGTACTAGTTAGAAAATATCACAGACAGCGATTAAGACAAGGAACATGATTGTATTTGATTTGTAAAAAGGTGTTTGTCTATTCAATAGGCAACGTATTAACCATTGTGCGTTTCAGCAGGGGGCGCTGTAGGCCACAATTTCATCCGAAAGCCAAAGTAAAACTAAAAATGGTCCGATTTACAGCATAAAACATCAATCACGCCATCATTTATAACAACGTCAATCGAATTTACACACCCTTTAAAACAACACACACCCACACGCATAAATACTGCAGAGGAATTTACCCCGAGGCTCCATCAGGCGAAGCAGTCTTTACTATCGATCGTTCCTATCTCTTTTTTGTCACCCCTAAAGTTGACTCTAACACTTTTGAATGACAATGGCAGCCAGCGGGAGCTTTTCGATGAGCTGAATAAAAGTGTGATCTCCAGTCACCCTTAGCCAAACATTGCATAAAAACATTAAGGAGACAGTCTGGCGATGGGATTAGTCTATTTCAATATAGAGGGGGAAAAAAAGCTGCAGGCTACGAGTGTGGTGTAAGGGTGCAGCTTCAGCAGAAGAAAACCAAATGATTTTTAAAAAGAGCAGTTGTATTTTTTGGATAGAGTCCCTCGTGGTGTGTTTTCTCACCGCGAACAGGTATACTGCATGTCAATGTGATGTCACTTGAGTACTAATAAAATCTCAAAACTTGAAAGGTCGTCTTGCACCGAAGGGTGGAGCTGGGCTGGCCGATCCAAATACCAATTTTATTGATACCGGTGGTGTATCATTATCGGGCCCATAACAGCGTAATGAGATTGATATTTTTCGGTTCTCTTTTGTTTACTTAAACAAATATCTCTGTGGTTTTGGTTTTCAAATATATTGAATATATTTATACACTGTTATATCGTTTACAAGCTCAATGAATAAGTCAATGGACACTTATTCTGCACTTATGACTTAATGTTGTTCATACAATTGTATGAAATACAAGCGAACATGGGACATGGTGTATTATTGTGTTGATGTTGTTGCAGGTCTTATATTGTTGAATTAAATATTGTTCACAAATAAGTGTGCTGACACAATGTGTTCGCCCAAAAATCTTAATAATCATCATCATGATCAACAAATTAAAGGCAACATCTACAAAATCATTCAATGATCTTGAAAACTAAAAAGTATCGGTATCTGTATGGCCAGACTGTCCTTGTAGTTACTTGGTATCCGATCGGTACCTAAATTTGCAGTATCGTCTACCTCTCCCGAAGAGTGCAGAGGGGAAGGAGGGAGGTGTGATATAGCCAATAAGAGCGCAGCATCCAGCCCGTTTCTCTATAACTTCACGTCACAGGCGCCAAGCTATGCCACAACTTTAGTTACTGCAGCTGGAAGACTTTTAAGTGGACTTTGCTACGAAGTGAGGGACCCACGCGTGGATTTGTGTATATGCTCCTGCAAGAGCCTCCCAGCATGAGTGCAGGACAGATATACGAGAAGAAGATCGCTGGTCTTTTGACTGAACTTCCCGGATCTATGAGTTGCCACCCAACCTCCAAGGACTCCCCGACTCTTCCCGAGTCATCCGTGACGGACATGGGCTACTACAGTGCAGGACAGACGGCCCACGGCCACCACGAATATTACCAGGGCCAAGCATACGGACAGTCCATGAACTCTTACCACCACCAGTTTAACCTGAACGGAATGGGAGCTGCTGGAGTGTACGCCACTAAATCAGAGTACCCTTACACGAACAGCTACAGACAGTATGGACATTACAACAGAGATCACCTGCAGGCATCACCCCCTAACTCAGGTAAATGTCCATAATATTGCTCTGAAATAACAAGGACACTATTTTTTCCCCCTTATTATAGTTAACTCAAAAAAGATGCCTCATGTTGCATTGTTTTGTAGGGGTGCAGTAATCAAGTAAGTATATGATAATATCATTGATTTATTGGTATCATTACTAAATACAACATTGTTTGTGTTCATTTCAGGTCATTGTTCAAGCAATGTGTGTGCAAAGTGTAAATACAGTTTGTAAAAAAGTGTAAATAAAACATAAAAATAAGCAAAATATGATTCAATCTGACAAGGTATTTTTTGTTGATACACCTTTTCATGATCTTTACAGAGTTACTCTAACGCTGCGAAGTTTACCATGATTACTAATACAGTGTGATGCGTTCACTTGTATGATGTATTTTTAAATATCATTTTAAAACGTTAAATTAGCCGTTCATTTAATATATTTAATGTGTTTTATAGTAAAAGAAGAGCCAGAGCCAGAGGTTCGCATGGTGAATGGCAAACCCAAAAAGATCCGCAAGCCCAGGACCATTTACTCCAGCTACCAGCTCGCTGCTCTGCAGAGACGCTTCCAGAAGGCGCAGTACCTCGCTCTGCCCGAAAGAGCCGAACTTGCGGCCCAACTAGGCCTGACCCAAACACAGGTACGGCACCTGGATCTATTATTATTAGGTAGAAAATGAAACCAACATATGCGTGATCATGCGCGACGAACCTGGTTTCTCAGTGCAATCATTGCTCTAATGTTTCTTAATATGTCTTCCTCAGGTCAAAATTTGGTTCCAGAACCGGAGATCCAAGTTCAAGAAGCTGTACAAAAACGGCGAGGTCCCACTGGATCACAGCCCAAACGCCAGCGACTCCATGGCCTGCAACTCTCCGCCTTCCCCCGCGGTGTGGGACAACACTCCCCCCCAAAACACCCCCCTCAGCAGGCCTCAAGTGCCGCCACCGACACACAGCTCGTCGCCGCCTTACATGGACGATTACAGCAACCACTGGTACCAGCAGGGATCCCACCTACAGCACCCGGGCACCGTGCACCACCCTGTCCAGCCACAGAGTGTGGGTGCAGTTTATTAACAAAGACTCATTTTTGGTTTTTTGTTTGTTTGTTTGTTTTTTTTCCACAAAACGAGGTCTGTCCATAATGGCTGTGCATTGGAAAAGTTTGGGCGGGCCTGAAAAGATCCAGACCAGAACTGGGTTTTCAATTGACACATAAGGGATTTTTGATCACTTGTGATATTTAAAGGACATCTGGCGTGTTTTTTTAAAAAGTCATTATTTATCTTCTCTGTTGTATTACCTTCTTTTGTAAATTTTGTAAACACTAACCACGCGAAATGATAACACGTTTTTTACACGCTACATTCAAATAATAATAAGAAGAAGAATCCATGTTGTAGAAGAAAACTCAGGTCATATTTATAAGGATTTGTACAAAACATCGAAGGCTGTAAATATGTGTTTATATAGAACCACTATTATAATCATATTTGTCTGAACGACTCCATAATGGTTCTCCATGCAGGAGTCATTTTATATTCATGTAATTAGTCCACTCCTTGCCTTACTGTGCATTGAATAAAGGTGTTAATTGCATGTTGTGTGTCTAGCCCCTTTATAAAAATGCCTTATATATTTGCTCGCTGGCCACTTACTTGCTGCAAAAATGTATAAAATCCAAAACAGGCGCTGCAGAAAATCTGCTTTTACAAAGATAACGATGCCCAGTTTTTCTTTATTATCGAGCTGCACTGCATAATCCTGAGAGCTGTTTGGTGTGAAGTATGCATCCATAATCCATCAATCCATTTTCTATGCCGCTTGTCCTCACTAGGTTTGCGAGGGTATGCTGGAGCCTATCCCAGCGGACTTTGGGCGAGAGGCAGGATACACCTTGGACTGGTCGTGCATCCATACTATTATTAGAATAGTTCTGAATGAAAAAAAGGAGCATTATTGTCTTTGTAAAATCAGAATTTCTGAAGTTCATGTATTGCATCTTATTAGATAGTGACGTTTATAGCCTATAAGGAAGAGTCCGTCAATTTGAATACATATAAACTCGCATTACAAATATCAGAAGCATGTTTTATGTGATTCTAGCAAATTGTTTTTCAAGTTCGGAAAGAATGCGCCACTCAGCGTGGACATAACACCGTGATAGCAACACATCGATGCAACAATGAGGATTGATTGCTGGACGTGTGTATTTTTGGTAAACTAATTGGACAGCGTTAAACAATGTGTTGGGAGCGTGCGCTCACTGTATGTCACAAAAACAAGTTGTAGTACATGCAGTGCAGAATGGCGTGTTGGCAGCAGCACTGCTCGTTGCGCGCTGCAGTAGGAGTAGGAGGACTTGCAGACATGCTGGAGTCTTTCAGTTTTATTGCGTCTCTGTGTCGAGCTTTCAGCACTTTGAGCGTGTGTGTGCATGCATGCGTGTGTGTGTGTGTGGGTGTGTGTGTGTTGGAGGTGTTCTTGACTCATTGTACTTCAGACTCCACAAGCACAACAACATGCACAGAATAATGAACTAGTGGTGGATAAAATGAGATATTTTAAACATCCACCAGTGAGTCATTTTGCTTATGAGGTGTTGATGGTTTTATTAGAAACCTTTTAGGGAGGTGTTACAATGAGAAACTGCAGTGCGAGTCACAAAAAGCACATTAGCAATGAAAATATTGTAAAATTATAAGTTTATAAATTGTCAGTAAGTTTACTAGTTTTTATTGCATGTTAATGTTTAATGTCTTAATGTTGCGTGTTTGTGGAGGCAAAACATGGGGTAATACAATTGTGGATTTAATTAACACAAGTATATAATTTACATACATATTTGTAATTATGTAAGAATACTATACATTTAGATTTCATTTATAATAATTGTATTTTAATTTACCTACCTTAATAAAAAATATATTTGTATATGTATAATATATATTTATTATCCATTTATTGTATATTTATATACACATTTACATTTCATGTGTAGATTGACCTTTTTCAATAAATAACATTTCTACATATATAATACACATTTATGAATTGCTAACATTTTGTATTTTGCCTATTTTACATACATATACGTTATGTGACAATATTTTATTTATATTCCATTTATTTCATAGACATTTAATTTTCATGTGTAGCTTGACCTACATTAAAGTAATTTAGGCCTGCACACACACACACACACACACACAGATATACAGTATACACACACATATACAGTATATATATATACACACACAAACACACACAGATATAATTTGTATATATTTATTTATATATAAACATTTGTATTTCATGTGTACAGTACAACCTACAGTACATAGGTAAGTACTTATATATATATATATATATATATATATATATATATATATGCATATATACATACATATACACACACACATTTAGCTCTTATATTTATATTTTAATTATTGACCTACTTCAATAAAAATAAAAACACAGTATATTTATTGTTTTAAAACGGATAGTTAGTATGACAAAAATGATTTCCTGACCGTAATCGACTGAAGTGGTGCTATTTTATACACTGTAAGTATGCATATGTAGGCATGGATGATTATGGTGATGATGATCAGTGGTGGTATTCATAGGAATTGATGATATTTCTTTAAAAAAAGTTGGAGGTCAGACATTTTGATCTGCAAAATAAATGTGGATGTTCTCTAAAAATTCCTAATTCTCAAAAGTAAAAGCACATTGACAACTTGGCACGTTTTACCACATTGTCCCTAAACACACCACCACTTGCCTTCAAGTTCAGTCACTATCAGCGCCTTGCATGTGTTTTTGCTCGCTGATGTCCATTGCCTTTTCACATCAATAAAGTCTCTCAAAAGGTCATGTGATCTCTCTGAGGTGACCTCCACCTGCCGCACACACCGGTATGTGTGGTCCTTGGCTGCCTTCATCAGGACAACATTTGTGCTGAAGACAAGCGTGCAAGAGTGTGTGGGCCCCCACACATACAGTTCATGTTAGCTTTAAATATGCATCCATGGACGTGAACTATTGAACTTGAATCAAGCAAAAAATGGCAACCCTAAATAGATGTACTGCTAGGGTCTCAGAGATCTTTACTTCCTTCATGCAGCAGTCAGCAGCGGGGTGTCAGCACTTGTCTCTGGGGGGCAACAATGAGGGTTGAGGTGGAGGTCGAGAGCTCCTCGGCGAGGCCAACGCGACGATGGAAAGACCTCTAGCAGCTGTCCAGCACGTAGACATAGAGCCTGGATGGAGAATGGGCGGCTGGGATCACACTCATACGGTCAACTTTGCTGTAAACAAATAAAATAAAGAGAGCGTGGACAGCTGTGAACCCTGGCTGACCCTCATGGTCCCGGTCTTGGGATGGTAGGTCCATTTGATGGGTACAGTGCTACTTCCAAAGCTTGAAGGGAAAATGTGGCCTGCAGACACGAGCGTCTAAACAACCAACACAAAAATGATTTGAAAGAAAAGACAGCATCTGATAAAGATTTAAATAGCACCTTGTAGCTGCTGCAATTGTCATGTGATGTCTGGCTTCCAATTCTGTAATGATATTTGTATTGTGTGTGTGCATGGTTTCTGCTTATGGGGGCATTAAAGAGCTTATATGCTTATGATTTAAAAAAGGTTATAGTGTAATTAGTCGGGATATGACTTATTTTTACAGTTACTCGAATATAAGGCGCATTACTCCATCACTGGTTCTAACTATATGGCAAAATGCACCAATCAATAGTTATAATTAGTTAATCCATAGTTATAATTCGCATTAAAATCTTGACAATAAGGTAAATGTTTGACAGACTATCACTGAAGTATTCAATTAACACTATGTTTATTACTGTGGTTCGTAGGGGTGTCACAAGATCTTGCAAGATTAGAACATGACAAGATTTCTCGTTCAGAAAAAAAACTTTCTCGTGGGCACTAGGCTAGGCCTAGGATGATAAGAAATTAATTAATTAATTAATTACACAATGAATGAAATCAACCCGAAAATGTTGCTGGCCTCAATGCATTGCCATGTGCATAAGTGTCTGTTTTCCTCGTTTCCTGCCTCCACACAGGCAGGAAGAGAGTTCACTCTGTGCATTGGTTTCAGCACCTTGGCGCGCTTGTTCAGTAGAACAACGGCATGAACGGATTGAGCCCTTTTGTCAGTCATACAGTCTCTTTAAATTACATTAGTAGATTGCAATATAATTGTCATACGGTATATTTTTTATTGTACTTTTAAAGTAAAGTAAGTAAAGTTAGTCGTAGACCCAATCTTGTGTATAGTCTCATCTCGTGAACAGTGTCTTGTGACACCCTTAGTCCCTAGTGGTTTGCATTAGTTGCATTAAAACTGCATCGACAGGAATATCTAATATTTTGACTCTTTTCTAACAGTTGCTTATCCAAAGTTGCAATTCTACATTATTGCAAAAATAAACATGTTATATTAAGACTGAGCATTATTGTCCAAGTACAGGCAGAGTTTTTGTTACAGCTCTTGTGGTCATAATGTACTACAGTATTAAAATACATTTTTATGGAGAAAAATGCCATTGCTGTGGTGAACAGTTGTTCCACATCATAGTGATACCGATCTTTCCTTGCAGTATCATACAATGCAGTTTTACATGAATGCAGTAATAAACATGTTGTTTTATTAAGACTAAGCATTATTATCTGTGTAAACGTCTCTCTCTTCTTGTGGTGATATATATTGTTGTATACCATATAAAATACATTTTTATGGAGGGAAATAACATTTTGTGGTAAACTGTTATCTTTGGCTTTTGCTCAGCAGTGTTTTGGATGCTTATGCATGTACAATGTGCTTTTTCTTGTTGGATATCTCACAAATTCCACATCATAGTGACACCAATCCTATTCCTTCCGGGAACAAGGAGCGAGTCTCCACACACATAAATCATTACATTTGAGGGTGAAGACTTGGAGAGTTGGGGATGCAAGTAGTCATTATGGTTTTCGGGGGGGGAGTCTCCAGAGAGTGAGTGTAAGTCATCACAATGTCATCTGCAGAGATGTAAACACAATGGTGTGTTTGTATGTGTGTGTGTGTGTGTGTGTGTGTGTGTGTGTGTCAGCGCCTGCATGCACGCCTGACGTCTGCCAAACTTGATTCCGTTTAAACCCCAAAGGAGAAAGAATCCATACAAGAGGCTCGCTTCAGAGAAAAGCAAATTGTGCGCATACTCTGACATGTCACACTCTCACATCACTGCAGTTAATGACAATCATCACCACAGAGGCCTGCTTTGCCATTGAATCCAACTGGGGATGCAATAAGATGCACATACAAGTTGCTTTTATCAGAATCCTCTGACAAAACAACCCTTTTAAAAACTATCCCCTGCATGATAATTGGCCATATTTGAAAGACTTCATCTGTTCATCGCCATGAGCCATTACTCTAATCTGGAGATGTGAAATTGCCTATAATTTTCCCAGATGTCACTTGGTGCATGCTGCAATGCTCAACAGGGCGCATCATCACCAGCAATGAGGAAAAGGCAACGCACGAGGGATAGAGTATATAAAGGGGAGATATTGGGGACTCAAATGACTTCTTCCATTTTTGGTTTGACTCATTTCTTGGTTGGACTCTATAGGACAGACAGGACATGAACTGCAGTGACATGTGAGGATTCAATCTGGAAGGCTTTAAAATGAAAAGAAGTGTGAGGTAACGTCCTATATATTTTTATGTGGGGTAAATAACTTAGGGAGGCACATTAAGTTTGGAAGGCTTTCCAATTCATTATTTCGATGTATTCCTATTTTTTTTTGCCATATGAGCACAGTTATGATGCATGAACAGCGTGAACAAACAACTTCAAATGCTCTATTAAAACAGCCAGTAACACATTTATATCAAGTTATTTCAGCCAAAAATGTGAAAACTATCATAAAAGTGTATAGGAAGAGCCAGCTATGTATCTTTTTAACAAGCTTTAATTAATTATGAGCTCATGCCAAAGGAAATGAATGGAAAAGAGTGTTAACATTAAAGTGCCCCTTGCAGGGGCTTTTGCAATCTCAAAAAAATGTGTTGTGCATATCTATTTTTATCATGATTGAGACTTTTGAGTACATTTGTGAAGTGTTTGTTCCGTGCGTACACGTGTGCGTATTGTACGTGCACTTTGTCTAATACTAAATAAATAAACTGTCTAATTTAACGAGTTTAGAGGTTGAAAAGCTATATAGTTGAAAAAAAAAACATTTAATGCCAGTGTTATGATGAAATCGTATTCACCATTTTTTTCTTGCCTATTTTTTCTCATTAACGAAAAAAACGAGATCCCCCCCCCCAAAAAAAAGTGATACAGCATCATTTAACAAATCTTTAGTCAAAGACAGTGTTTTATTTGCATTTCACAAGGCATATTGGGATTCCTTTCGAGGGCCCACTTGCGTAAATTGACTCTGATAGCACATTTTACGCATCGAAAGAGCCAAAAAGTCATAATAAGGCTCATTCAACAATTGTTGATTCGCTTAATAGCCAGAGAACGTTTGTTCTCCGTTAAAACCATGCACACGCATTCAAAGCATTTATCCAGACACACAATAAAGTCCTCTTCAGTGACTTGCAAAAGTTTGTCAATAAATGTCCTCTCAAATGATGCGCATAATTCACCATAAAGCCACCTCCTGAATAAGTTCCTGATGATGGCTGCGCACCATCAAATAAAGCATCAGGCCTGCAGGATAAATCCACTCACATCATCTGATGCCTGGATATGCCCTCCTGGTGAGCATGCTGGTTGGGGTACCAGTGACCCAAAGTGTTCATGTAATTATTGGGGTACACCGGGCCTCCGCCTTTGTTCGCCTGCATGGACACATCCCAAAGTTGGGGAATCCCATGAGGCGAGCAGGGGGAGGCTGAGCTGGTGCTGCTTAGGTGTTCCCCCTCTGGTCCGCTTCCATGCTTCATGATCTTTTTATACTTGGAGCGTTTGTTTTGAAACCAGATTTTCACCTGCAACATAAGACAGAATGCTTGTTATAGATGTGTCACATTTGGGAAACACTTTACCGCAATTGAGGTGAATACAACGAAAAATTATTATTATTGGAGTGCGGGCATTTTTGCATAAATACGGCCATAATTTTAGGTACATCTTCACAATGGGATCCAATCCATTTTAAAAACATACATTAACATATTTTACAAGTTTTGATTGCTACTATCTGGTGGTTATTCAAGTACGTTCATAATTGTAGCTCCACTGCATAATACCGAGAGCTATTGCTAATATTTTGGTGACATTATGAGTCCAAATCTCAGCGCTCAGTATGATGTAGTGCAGTAGCCAATGCAAACTGCAATATTAAAAATGCTGTAAAATGAATACCTCCCTAATGAAAGGATATTATTATATTAGTACCGACAAAAAAACATTGTTATTTTTACGAAGACAATATATATTGTTTTTCGGTTCACGTGTGTACCTAATGAAGTGCCAAAAATGTGACATTTTAGGTAGCACATCTATGAAAGTATCGTACTTTTGTCACATACCTATAATCCATTTAAAATTTGTATACTTCAGATGTGAGAAAACTGTGCAAATGAATGCATTCATGTAGCTAAAAGTAATTAAATGTCACACTGTACATAAACACATACTATGGGATAATGTGGTTATCTTTGGTTTTGTTTTCTCCTTAACCCATGGTGGCGAAGCTTTCATCACATGAGAGCACATTTCCAGTTCTGACAAATAGAAAAAGGCGCCCACATAATTAGTGTAGTAAATAAGTCACGCATTATTAGAGGCTCCAGTTACAAATCACTACAATTAGAAATACATGAGTAAATAAGCAGCACGTTTCAATGCCAAAATGATGGTTTAGGTAAACAATATCAGACTCATGGAGCCTTAAGATGTGAATTAATTGAGGTCTTATACCTAATTACTGTCGAATGTGAGTGTGACTTATGGGCTCCACCCGAACACCTACCTGGGTCTGAGTGAGACCCAATTTGGCCGCCAGGTCTGCGCGCTCAGGGAGGGCCAAGTACTGGGTCTGCTGGAAGCGCTGGTGCAGAGCTTGCAGCTGCAGACTAGAGTAGATGGTTCGGGGTTTGCGGATTTTCTTCCCTTTGCCATTTAAACGAACGTCCCTGTTTTCAAGCCCAGTTGACTTGTCGTGATCTGGGGAGAAATTATTGAGGAAAAGGTAACTTTTTTCAGATGCAATGCAAAGAATGATTCAAGTGGGAAGGCTTTAAAGACATTGATGAATGACACACAGGACTCATTACAGTAGTCATCAACAATCATGTCAATTTAACTTGAATATACGTTTTTTTCTGCAGAATATACATTTGAACACGCTTTGTATAGTAAATGTGACTATTTTGTACAGTAAATATGCCCTGGAAGTAAAAACATAAAAGAAGCGGTGAATATGGTTTATAGAATATGCTTACGATTTTTTTTTCGACGAAGTGAAGTCATGCGTAACTGTGTGCGTAAATGTCTTCTGCAGTGACATACCTGCGTGCTCTAATCGGCCGTGGAGGCTCAAACTGCTGCTGCTGCTGCTGGGGCTGCTGTTGTTGTGCTGGTAGGGCATGTAAGCAGACGAGGGATGAGGATTCACGGCGCCGGGGTAGGCGTAACCCAAGGAGCGGCCATAGGACGCGCTGGCCGGGAAGGAGCCGTCGTGCTGTGAATGGCCGGCAGTGTGCAAGCCGTGCACGGGGTAAATGTGATGAGGAAGCCCAGGGGCGCGCTGCTGGTGAGCCGGATGTCCGTGTCCGAACTCTAGAAACGCCGATTTGGACGGGTCTGCTGGGCCATTGAAAGTGTCAGGCATGAGAGCCATAGACATCATGTGCGCGTCCACACAATGAAGAAGATGCTTTCATGAGTTCTGTCGGGCTGTGAGGAGAACTTGCACTAAATCCACACTCAAAAGGACAGATGTTCTCTTTAAATCTCCGTTACATATCCACAACAGCTGGAGGCTCCAAAAAAAATCTGATAAAAGCAAAGAAGCAAACATCAAGAGAGGATTTGACATGGCTCGTCCAACACCTCCTGCTCGCAGAGCTTCAACACACTGCATGTCTTCTGTCTGCAAGCCCTCTCTCTCTCTCTCTCTCGTGATTGGCCTTCAGCGGCAAACTGTCACCTCATTATGTGGCACAAGCTGTGCACCCTGCAGGGACCTCCTTCTATACAATATAGAGATTCAATCATCATGCCATGGGATGACTGACAGAACATTTGTTCGATTCCACAATGACATCCAAATATCAGTGCCTCAAGCGCACAACGAATGTCATCATATTTGCTTCAATATAATTGGCGTGTACTTGTAACTATTACTTTCAATACAACCCCTATTGAGTAGATTGCATGACATTATTTTATATTTGAATGAAACATTTGAATTTTCAGGAAATAAAACAAGTACAAGTAAAAAGAAGTATTAAGCGAAAAAGCTTGTCTTTTGAAAAAAAGCATTTCCAAACAGTGAACCTTTTATGCTCTTTAGTATCGTTCTATTACATAAAAAAACTTTCTATCATTTTGCACGACAGTGAAAAAAGCCGAAAAAGCTTTGAATTAGACCTATGAGAACATAGTATTTTTTAAATGAAATAAAACGTGATTTTTTTGCTCACATTTACATTTTTGGCATCATTTAGACATAATTCTATAATAATGAAATTGGCAAAATAGTGAACTATAATGTTAATACATGTAGGCCAATGCATCTTTTCCCCTATACTTTTATAATAATTTAAATAATAAAAAACACTAAAACATTTAAAAAAAACCCACAAAAAACATATTCTGGCAACATTTTAGGGCAAATACTACGCGATATACACTTTCTAAGTTTCAGGTCACAATCATTGAAATATTATTTATTTCAATTGTCCTAAATGCATTAATTCCATGTGAGCAATGGATCACTGATTAGTCTGAATATGCAAAAAAAAAAAAAAAAAAAAAAAAAGAATACACAACTAAAAAGGATACAACATGTGTGTGCTTCTGGCACATTTACAAACAGGACTGCAAATTCATGACACACAAACAGACTCCTTGGCACGTGGCTTGCTGGTTTAATTCTAACTAAATGTCAGGGTTTTATAAAATAAATAAATAATGACATGAAATGTGGGAAAACATTCATGTGCTAAAAGAGGGTGGGATGCAATGTCAGCAAAAAAAAGTCGTAGGAAGTACACAGAGACACACAGTGTATGGTAAAACTCGTGACCTACAGGCTTAAAAAGAGTAACCCTATCTTCATATGCTGAGCTAAATAGTCTTCAATTTACATTCTTACCTCAATAACTTCCTATCAAACCTTAATGGAGCCATCAAGTGTAACATGCAACCCAGCTGCAGCAAGACATGGTCACATTCTAAAGAGTGTCTGCTGCATGCTTTTTTGTCCAAACCCATCATTTTGGTCAAGTTCTACTACACTTTTGCTGCAGCTATACACACACACACACACACACACACACACACACACACACAGAGTCAGTGAAGGGCCTGCTGGGGGCTGGACTCCTTCCCGATCTCCACAAAAGCCACTCAGCCAAAGCCGGCCCGCCAGAACAAAGCCACAAATTATTATTATTATGATAGAACAACTTCATTCACAGCTAGGAACTGAGAGCTGAGAAATGCTGTTGTGAGATGAAAGGCCAATAAGAGAAATGAGCTGAGGAGTATATTGTAGGGGTGTCACGAGTAGGGTTGGGCATAGTTTGAATTTGAGCTATTCTGGTTCAGAATTCTCGTTTCGATTCCGGTTCCTAACGATTCTCGATTTTGATTCTTTTCAGAGGTAGGGTCATAAAAATTTGCATGGTTTAAATGAGGGTGCTAACCAAAGTTCTTGGATGAAATGTCTGAATGTCTCCATGATTTTTTTTTTAATTATATAAGCTTTTTACGAATTACTTCACTGTGAATTCCTCACAGGGCTATTATTAACCAGTACAGGTATATAAATATCAAACCATTGAACTTGAACATAAATGTTTAGAAGTCTCTTCTTTACATAAGAGTACACGTTCACAAATGATCTTTATTTTTGAAAACCCCATGAAAATGCAATTACACATATCCTGTTGTTTATGTGTTGGAGAGTGTATTATGATGCAGAATAAACAAAGTGTAACGTAACCATGTTACTGGAGTTCCTACAAACCTATATCAAGCAAGTACGGTGAATGGAGTAACACTTAATGCAGGATCTGGTCTAAAGCTAGGATTAACGTCAGGTCGTTTGTCTATGAAAAAGTACACAACCTTATGTTAGCTGGATATTTGAGTTGGCCACCATATTCGTAGTATAAAGTACATTTGTTTGC
The DNA here is from genome assembly GCF_027744805.1 of Dunckerocampus dactyliophorus. NCBI lineage: Eukaryota > Metazoa > Chordata > Actinopteri > Syngnathiformes > Syngnathidae > Dunckerocampus > Dunckerocampus dactyliophorus. Next base: position 37,983,753 of record NC_072820.1, read on the forward strand.
TGCGTCAATGTTGGCATAAGATTGACGTAATTTATTGTTTTTTACTTACCTGACTGGTTGGAAAAAGTCCAGCGCATCGCGTCAAAAACAGGGCACTCTGTACACCGTGAATCCTGAGGTGTTTAATTATGTTAGTGGTGCACCCTCCTTTGCATGACACGATGGCGCTGCAAATGTTGCACTGCGCCGACGGTTCATGTTTTTGCAGAATTTCAGCCAAATGTTCAAGTGCCGTCGCACAACTGTCCATGGTTGTATCGGTTGAACACAAACGCTTCCTGCCGATTCTTCTTCGTTGATGTTCGCCGGCTTCTTCTTCGTTTGTGCTATGCGGCCATTTTTTCTGGTCGGCGGGCCGGTCGATCACTGAACGAAGGAATCAAAATTTTACAAAATGAACGATCCCGGGAGAATTGGAAAATTAGTCTTGGTTCCCATTGATGCTCGATGCCCAACCCTAGTCACGAGACACTCAGTTCTGAGACAAGACAATACACGAGAATGGGTCGACAAGAAAGAGACAAGACAAGAGTTATTAATTTTAAGAAAAGTACAACAAAAAAAATCTTAATAGATAATATATTGCAATCTACTAATTTAATTTCTACTACTGTACACTCTTCCATTCTCTATATGTATGCTCGTCGCCCCGGCTCTACCCACTGAGACAAAGAGACTGTATGACTGACAAAAGGGCTCTCTCTGTTCATATCATTGTTCTATGGAACAAACGCGCCAAGGTGCTGAAACCAATGCACAGAGTGAAGTCTCTTTCTGCCTGTTTGGAGGCAGGAGATGAGGAAAACAGACACGCATGCACATAGCAATATATGAAGGCCGGCAAAATTATTGAATTCATTGTCATTTATTGTGTGATGAGTTAACTTATTATCGTCCCAAGAACTCGCAAAATTAAAACGTGACATGATTTCTTGTGCAGAAAAAAAATGATTGTGGGCAGTAGGACTGCGACGATAATAAATGAACTAATCACGCAATAAATGAAAATGAACTAAATTTCGCCAGCCTAGATATATTGCCATGTGCACGCGTGTCTTGTTTTCGTCTCTCTCCTCCAAACATGCATGAAGAGGGCCCACTCTGTGCATTGGTTTCAGCACCTTGGTGCGTTTGGTCCATGCAACAATGGCATGAATGGAAGGAGCCCTTTTGTTAGTCATACAGTCTCTTTGTCGATGGGTGGAGGCGGGGCCGGTAGCATACACAGAGTGCATAAGAGTGTAGTCTCGTGAGGACCAATGCAAGGTAATGCAGTAGAAATTAAATTAATAGATTGCAATATATTGTCATATTTTTTATATTTTTCCATTGTACTTTCATTAAAAGTAATGTTACAATCTTGTCGTCTCGTTCTTGTAGACCCAATCTCGTGTATCGTCTCGTCTCGTGACCCGAGTGTCTCGTGACATCCCTAGTAATTGCTTAAGGGGCGGAATTAAATAAGCACTGCTTTGTACCACTCCTTTTGGGACATGTTGAATTGTGCAAGCGTAAACATGTGATGTTTTTCCAAGTAACTTGTTAAGCATGTCTGAAACTGACACATTAATGCTTGATTAAAACAATAAGAAATAAAGGATACTCAGTGGGTATAAGCTTGTTATAAGTTTAACTCCTCCCAATAGGATCATGCCACAGAAGAAGCTGCAGCATCAGTTCATTTGCATGTTAGTAGTTGGCAACAAATTGCTGTACTGACAACTAATAGGCGTTGCACTGATTCAAAATGTCCTGGCTTTATTTCAAAGGTTTTTTTCACAGGATGATGTTGGCAAAAACGAGGATCAACCCTTTTTTTTTTGGCACAACCCACCGCTTGTGGGCCGCTGAATGCAGATGAAGCTGTGCATGAGGAAAAAAAGCTTTACATGAGAGCCATGGTGTGCACGCGAGGTGTGCGCCACACACACACACACACACACACACACACACACACACACACACACACACACACACACACACGCACGCACAAGGAGAAGAGGAGGCCCTGTCAGACTTGTAATTACGTGTGTACAAGGAGCCAAGAACAAAGGCGAGCCCTGCAGTCATGGGGCAAAGGGATGGGTCCTCGCCATGGCTCTCTTAATACAAACATTTTCAAAACATTCAGCACTCTTGAATGTAGCCCAGACTCGCTGGCGTCTCCTCCGTGCCACACACAGGTGTACGTCTGAGTCGAGGTGTGTTCTTCCAAGCAGGTGTGTGTCCTCGCTGTACACTCTCACACACACACACACACACACACACACGCGAGTCAAGTTTGTCCATCATGACGCCGTGACGCAGATCAACAACATTCTTTGCGCACAAACCAAAGAGCACATTCCCAAGTGACTGCAGCAGCTCTGATCTTTCCTACTGGCACGTCATGTTTTACAAGTCACTCTCTGTTTTTGGGGCCCCTGAATGGAGCTGGCTGGGGCCCGTGGGCCAGATTCAGCATAGGCTCTGAAGATCAAGGTGTGCTTTGACACAAATGACCCTTGGCTTGCCCAGATGGAAACTCAAAATGTTGGATGCACTATGAAATAGGGGTACAGTCCAGAGACCAGTGACTGCATTTTGGCCACTTTAAGGAGAGAAATTGAACCTTTTCAAAACCGCCAAACCCCAGTACAAAGGGCAGCGTGGATGCACTTGCATTGCTATGGTAACTGCTTCGAGACACTTGTATCAATATATAAGGGTTGGTAACGATAAACCAATCTGTAATAGTAGAAATAGTACCTGGTAGTACCACATAGTACACTAGATCTCTGCTTTGATTAGATTAAACTCCAGAGCACTCACCTTCTCTCTTCAATTGCCATTGTTCACTGGCAAGACAATTCAGGTTTAAGCCCTAAATGTGCCTCACAGGCTTATTAAATGCATTTAAATGACATAAAACGTATAGGTCTTCACCACTACTGATTGATACTAGAGAAGACGTTTCTCCAAGCCGCGTGCACACTGCTTACCGTTGACTGAGACTGAGGAAATTTGGCATGTCCACCACAATCCTGAGTTGCTTCTACAGATGCACTATCGAAAGTGTCCTTACCGCCTCCATCACTGTTTGGTACGGTAACTGTACAACACGTGATAGGAAGGCACTCCAGCGGGTGATCAAGACCTCACAGAACATTGTTGGGGCAGCCCTCCCCTCACTGCAAGACATTTATAAATCTAGAGTCCTACACAGAACACACAACCTCATCAAGGACAGCACACATCCACAACACTCATTATTCACACTCCTACCGTCAGGCAGACGCTACAGGAGTGTCACAATGTGCTAGTGACTACCAGTTGTTGTGGTTGTCACTGCGTGGTACCTGCCTTCTTCTGGCTTGTTTCTCCTGTATTGTTGCAGTTACACCTTAAGCGGGCTGGAGGCGGGGACGCTGGGCACACCTGCGGCTAATTACCCAATACTCATTTAAGCCGACTACCCACAGCTGGCAGCCGCTGGTTCATTGTTTCGCCTCTGCTGGCAACACACCCGAGTGCTTCTGCTACCAGTCGTTGTTCCATGCCCATTTGGACCTGCCGCCTCCCTGCCGTCCAGCTAACTCCAGCGTTTGTACTTTTCTTCATGGTGTAACTTTCATTTGCCTTTTGTCTCTATTTTTGCCACAACACCATCGTTTTCCGTTTTTGGATCTACTCTCTCTTGCACTTTTTGTCATTAAAAATCCTGAATTACCACACGAACTCTAAGCCTCTGCATCTGGGGTCCTAACCACACCGAGAACCTGACAGAATGAACCAGCCAGCAATGGACCCCGCGGAGCCCGAGCCCATTAAATTGGCGCTGCGTCACCAGGCTCAACGCCTGGGCAGACAAGAGGAACAACTTAATGCTTTGGGTTTGTGCATTAAAAGCCTAGCTGACCAACAAGACGCTCGCATGCAGGCTCTGGAGACACAGCTCGGCGCGTTGGTCGCAACCCTACAGCAAGGATCTTCCACCACCACACCACCCGCTAACCCGGAAAGACCCACAGAACATTCGCCCTCGTCAGACGCCATCTTACCTGCGCTCGGCTCAGTGCTGTCCAAACCCGAGAGGTTCTCCGGCGAGTCCGGTGAGGTACACACCTTCCTCACTCAATGCGAGCTCCACTTCGAGCTGCAGGCGGCTGCCTTCCGCTCCGAGCGGGCACGGATCGCCTTCATCATTTCCCATCTGACTGGCAAAGCAGGGGAGTGGGCCACGGCGGAATGGAGCCGCCGATCTCCCACTTGCTCGTCCTATTCAGCCTTCACCAGGGCGATGGAACAGGTGTTCCAACGGACTCCTCCCGGGCGCGACGCAGCACGCGCCCTACTGCGGATAAGTCAGGGACGCCGCAGCGCCATCGACTACGCCGTCGAGTTCCGCGCACTTGCGGCAAAAAGTGATTGGAACGCCACGGCCCTGCTGGATGCATTTTTTACTGGCCTGGCTGATCCCATCAAGGACCAGATGATTCCGCTGGAGACCCCGGCAACCCTCGACGACCTCATCGCCTTGGCTGGCCGCATCGAAAAGCGCCTCAGCGACCGCCATGCGGACCGGGGACGCGGCACCCCCGGCTACAGCCGCGGCGATTACAAGTTCCAACAGACACCGCCCCGGCCATCCGCCTACATGGAATCCACTCCTGCACCTCGGCTCGACGAACCTATGCAGCTGGGAGGGAGTCGCCTCACTCCTGCGGAGAGGAATCGCCGCAAGCTCCTCCGCTTGTGCATCTACTGCGGCCAGGCAGGTCATTCCCTCTCCAGCTGTCCGGTCCGTCCCGGCAGCCCACGCACCCAAGCTGCACATCCACGCTCTCCAAGCGCGTCCGGAGACACGCCCCCCCGGATGACGTCAGCGCCTGACGCGGTTGGTAGACTACAACTCCCAGGTACTCTCTCCTGGTCCACCAAACAATTAGACATTAACCCTTTCATTGACTCAGGGGCAGATGACAATTTTATTGATGAGGGGTTTGTCAAACAACATGGGGTTCCTGTGGTAAAACTATCTGATACTAAAGTTGTGCGTTCCCTTGATGGGCGTCACCTTGCTACTATCACGCACCAAACCACTCCACTTCTTCTCCGCATTTCTGGTAACCACTCGGAGACCATGAGTTTCTTAGTCATTCCTTCCCGTTCAGCACCCATCGTATTAGGGCTTACCTGGTTGCTCAAACATAACCCCCACATTGATTGGGCTAAATCCACCATTATTAATTGGAGCGTTTTTTGTCACACCCACTGTCTCAAATCAGCATGTCCACGAACTCCGCCCGCCCAGATAGAATTGCCGGAAAGAATTGATCTCACATCGGTACCCTCAGTTTACCACGACCTCCGTGAAGCATTCAGTAAAGAAAAAGCCCAGTCACTTCCTCCTCACAGACCATATGATTGTGCCATTGAGCTACTTCCCGGTGCTACCCTCCCATCCGCACGGCTATTTAACATTTCCAAACCTGAAAGGGAAGCGTTGGAGCAGTATATTGCCACGTCTCTCGCAGCTGGCCTCATTCGTCCTTCATCGTCCCCACTAGCTGCTGGTTTTTTTTTCGTGGACAAAAAAGATAAGTCCCTCCGCCCTTGTGTAGACTACCGGGCTCTCAATGATATTACAGTAAAGAATAAGTACCCATTACCGCTAATGGATTCCGCATTTAACTCCCTCCACTCCGCCAAGATATTCACTAAGCTTGACCTTCGGTCCGCCTACCATCTAGTTCGTGTCCGAGAGGGTGATGAATGGAAGACCGCGTTCAATACCCCTCTCGGACACTTTGAATATCTAGTCATGCCTTTCGGACTCACCAATGCTCCAGCCGTGTTCCAAAGCTTCATAAATGACGTCCTGCGAGACATGCTCGGCCGCTTTATTTTCGTTTATTTGGACGATATTCTAATTTTTTCATCCTCACTCGAGGAACACACCCAGCACGTTCGTCTGGTCCTCCAAAGGCTACTTGAGAACAAATTATTTGTTAAGGCAGAGAAATGTTCTTTCCACTCGTCGTCCGTTTCCTTTCTGGGGTTCATTGTGGAACAAGGCCAAGTTAGTCCCGACCCAGCCAAGATCCAGGCTGTGGTCGAATGGCCCGTTCCTACATCAAGGAAGCTTCTTCAAAGGTTCCTAGGCTTTGCCAATTTCTATCGACGATTTATTAGGAATTTTAGCCGGGTCGCAGAACCAATGACGAAGCTCACATCTGTTAAAGTTCCTTTTAGGTGGACCCCAGAGGCAGACGCAGCATTTAGTAAGCTTAAATCTTTATTCACCTCGGTTCCTGTGCTCATTCACCCTAACCCCTCCTCTCAATTCATTGTCGAGGTTGATGCGTCAGACACCGGCGTAGGGGCCGTCCTCTCCCAGCGCTCGAGCGACGACCAGAGGCTCCACCCCTGTGCCTTCTTCTCCCGCCGCCTGACCCCGGCCGAACGCAACTACGACATTGGCAACAGAGAATTATTGGCACTCATCCTGGCGTTGCAAGAGTGGAGGCACTGGCTCGAGGGTGCTGAACTCCCGTTCATTGTTCACACTGACCACAAAAACCTGTCATACCTCCGCTCCGCTCAGCGTCTCAATCCCCGACAAGCACGATGGGCCCTTTTCCTCACTCGATTCAATTTCACCCTGACCTACCGCCCGGGCTCCCAAAACACCAAGCCCGACGCCCTCTCCCGACTACACGCACCGGCCCCGGAGCAACCCCGCCAGGAATATATCGTCCCCCAGTCCCGGATCCTGGGTGCCCTTCAGTGGGATATCGAGCGGCGGGTGGCCAACGCTGCTGAAGAAATCTCCACCCCTGAAGGTTGTCCGGCGGCACGGCTGTTTGTCGTCCCGGGACTCCGCTCCGAGGTCCTCCGGTGGGCCCATGAGTCCAAGGTAGCATGCCACCCCGGAGTCTCCCGCACCGCTTTCCTCCTGGCGCAACGGTTCTGGTGGCCGTCATTCCGAGCGGACGTCCAGAAGTTCGTGGCCGCCTGCCCAGTCTGCGCGCGGAACAAGCCATCTCATCTGGCTCCAGCGGGCTTCCTGCGACCGCTCCCCATCCCCTCCCGCCCATGGTCCCACATAGCACTGGACTTCGTGACAGGACTCCCACCATCTAACGGAAATACAGTCGTCCTCACCATAGTGGATCGCTTTTCGAAAATGGCTCACTTTATAGCACTCCCAAAGCTCCCCTCGGCCCTGGAGACGGCAGACTTACTAGTCTCTCACGCCTTGAGACTGCATGGAATCCCCCTGGACGTGGTCTCAGACAGGGGACCACAATTTACATCTGCTGTCTGGAAGGCGTTCTGCAAAGCCCTCGGAGCATCACCCAGTCTGTCCTCGGGCTATCATCCACAGAGCAACGGTCAAACCGAGAGAGCCAATCAGGACCTGGAGGCGGCCATCCGCTGTGTTTGCCATCAACAGCCCGCCTCCTGGTCCCTCAACCTGCCGTGGATCGAGTATGCTCGCAACACCTTGGTCTGCTCCGCCACGGGCCTGTCCCCGTTCCACGTCGCCTATGGTTACCAGCCTCCAGCATTCCCATCCCTGGAATCAGAGGTGACAGTCCCCTCCGTGGCCGCCCACCTACAACGGGCCCGCCGGGCCTGGCGCAACACACGGGCAGCTCTTGGTCGGACATCAGAGCGCAACCAACGCCTAGCCAACCGCCACCGCTCAGTCGCCCCTGATTACAAGCCAGGACAGAGGGTGTGGCTTTCTTCCCGTGATTTACCCCTTCATGTTGACTCAAAGAAGCTCCAGCCCAGATTCATCGGCCCTTACCCCGTGGATCGTGTCCTGAACCCCTCCGCTGTTCGACTCCGTCTGCCAGAGTCCCTCAGGATACATCCGGTTTTTCATGTCTCACTCCTTAAACCAGTTACCACCAGCAACCTCAGCCCTCCGGAGGTGCCTCCCCCTCCCCCCAGGATGATTGAAGGCCACCCAGCATTCACGGTCAAGGCCATTTTGGACGTGAGAAGAAGGGGCAGGGGTTTCCAGTATTTGGTTGACTGGGAGGGGTACGGCCCCGAGGATCGTTCATGGATTTCCCGGTCCCTCATTCTCGACCCCACCCTCATTTCGGACTTTCACAAGCGTTTCCCAGAGAAGCCAGGTAAGCCGCCGGGTGGCGCCCATTAAGGGGGGGGGTACTGTCACAATGTGCTAGTGACTACCAGTTGTTGTGGTTGTCACTGCGTGGTACCTGCCTTCTTCTGGCTTGTTTCTCCTGTATTGTTGCAGTTACACCTTAAGCGGGCTGGAGGCGGGGACGCTGGGCACACCTGCGGCTAATTACCCAATACTCATTTAAGCCGACTACCCACAGCTGGCAGCCGCTGGTTCATTGTTTCGCCTCTGCTGGCAACACACCCGAGTGCTTCTGCTACCAGTCGTTGTTCCATGCCCATTTGGACCTGCCGCCTCCCTGCCGTCCAGCTAACTCCAGCGTTTGTACTTTTCTTCATGGTGTAACTTTCATTTGCCTTTTGTCTCTATTTTTGCCACAACACCATCGTTTTCCGTTTTTGGATCTACTCTCTCTTGCACTTTTTGTCATTAAAAATCCTGAATTACCACACGAACTCTAAGCCTCTGCATCTGGGGTCCTAACCACACCGAGAACCTGACAAGGAGTTTGAAGTCCAGGACCACAAGGCTGGCAAACAGCTTTTACCCACAGGCCATCAGGCTTCTCAATGAAGCACTCACACACGCCGCACGCAACACACACTCATAGCACTTTATTTATTTATTTATTTACTTACTTATTTATTTGTATATTTATTTGTATTAATATCTCTTCTTTTTGTTGTTGCTTAATTTATTGGTATATATGTTTATGTTTCTTATGTTCTTATTCTTTCTTGTGTTTTCCTTTCTTTTCTTGGGAGAATGAACAGAATAAGATTTTCATTGCATAGTATAACTGCTGTTTTACCATGCACATGACAATAAAACTCTCTTGAATCTTGATCATATATTAACTTATGTTCACCTCGCTGCAAATTATGAGGCCCGATTGACTGTCGAAGCTAGCGCTTCCCTAGACACACCAGCTTTTGTGAGATGCACACAACTATGGTACGTTCAAGGAATGCCCAACAAAGTGCCAAATCTCAATGCCTGACAACAAAACATTATCAGTGAAGCATAAAGACATAAACATGTAAAAATTGCAAGCTTCCTGACAGTGGTACATATAAAATGTACATTTGATCTGTATTATCACATATTTACAAATTATGACCGACCTATGGTGAATGAGATGTGTTTTCTGCAGAAAAACAGCTAAATGTGGAGAAAAAGAAAATAAATACAACATTTTGGACAAAAAAAATCCACATATCCGCAGAGCCGTGAATGCTGAACAGAGAATGTGTGAGGATCCACTGTACATATTTTTGCATAAGGAAAAGCATCAGTAGTGAGTGGTGTTGAGACGGATACGCCGCATGAACGGCCTTGTTGTAAGGCAACAGTGCTAACCATTTAACCACCATGATGCCATTGGACTACAGGGTATTTTTTGTACCCTTTAAAGGTCCAAAAAAGAACAAGTATATTCCTAAGATGCTACAAACATTTGAGAGTGCCACTTTGTTAGTCATTAAAACCTAAATGTACAATGATGTGTTACGTCAGGGTTATTTACTGTAAAGCTTCTCTAAATGGCTTCCCCTGTAAACGCTGAAGTTCCATTCGTCTTCCATGTTGGACTTCAAGGTAACTGAGCACCTTTTCTAAGTTGTTTCTCACAGAAGATACCTCCGCCCCCTTCCTGACGCTGTCACACAATGCTTGACAAGATATGCATTTTCGGTGCTTGGCTTGCATTATTAAACACCCACTGTGGTGCAAAGCGTTTTCTGTCTTCAACAAAGCCAATGCAAACAATAGGATTCATGCTTTTTACCCCCCTTTTGACCGTTCTATGCCTCAGGAGACAGGAGGAGGAGGTGGGGCTCTTGCTGCATGAGCATGACTGACCTAAACTTTCCTCCAGGGTGCCGTCATACAGGAATATGTGCAGCGCCAGTTTGCATTCCTTAAGTGCGCTGCTCTCATATGTGCCTTGGCAGCCTCACAAGGCCGACAAAGTTCAAACGCGTCACATGAGCTTGTGTGAACTTGGGATGAAATGTTTACACACCAGCTCTGTTGATAGCAGAAGGAAAACACGCCTGTTTGTGTCACTAAGGTGCACATTGTCATTTACATTTCAAACGGTCATATACTGTATAATGGTAGATACAGTTGAGATATACTGTAACTAGCTGGCTATTGTACTGGTGGGTTTGTATTTAAATGTTTTTAAAAGATATATCATTTTTACAAATCTAGTATATGAAACTGTTTTTATATTATTATTGAATAAGTCAATTGCACATTAAAATGTTTAGATTATATGTTAGAGGGGGAACAACTTGCAGAACAATGGAACTTATAATACTTAAAAAATGAATGAGAATTGCTGTCAATTAATTTATTGATTAGCTTGTATATCATGATGTTGAACCGCAGTTTTCTCGTGGAAGTTAGTCATTTATTCTCTCCGTGTCACTCCTTTGACTTCCTGACTTTATTGATTATATTATATGGTTGGTTGATTTAGAATTCATATCTGAAAAGGAGTAGGCTCCTTTATCTGAAAAGGAGTAGGCCCGTTTTCCCCCGGAAACTCCCTTATTATGCCCTTTGTTTCCAGCGGCCTCCCATTTTAATAGTTTCCCGTATTTTAACTTTCATGAAAAAAATAATCCTCTCCGACAGAGAGCAGCACATTCCATCCGGGTCGGCAACATACATGTAAAATCAGGCCTTCAAAATAAAAGCATGGCAGTAAAATACCATGGTTGCACCACAGTAGGCAGTCGGGTCTTTACAACGCCAGTGTGTTTATTAATAGATAGATTAACGTAAAAAAATATATACAGGAGTAAAGAACCAACAGACAAATGTATAAATAAATATCTATAAATTAAGCAATATCTTATTATAATGACGAATGAATTAAATGTGTTGCTTGATTTAGTCAAAATGGGCATGCATAATTCATAATGAATTGTCAAGTTTAATTTTGCTGCTGAATTATTCCTAAGTGCAGTGTAAGTTTCTAATTCTAGTTGTTGTTCAGCAATCCTTTTTTGTTGACATGTTGTAGAAAGCATCATTTTTTGTGTGTGTGTTTTGCGTCTTTCATCATTTTCCTTTTCTGTAATTTTTTTTCTTTAACAATTGTCCAGTTACTTGATGTCTTTGACAAAATGTACTTCGGCATCTTCCAGTCCTCCATTTAACTTGATGTAGATTTGGAAAAAGTTAGTCAAAATGTAATTACAAAACTTTTTTTTTTTATCTTTAAAAAATAATTAATAATTAAAAAATATAAATAACCTTTACATTTCAAATTTGAACTGAAAAAAGAAAACTGAATCACATGAAATACCACTTATGCGTTACAGCTATTGAGGACATGCAGAATTATTTACTCAAATTCTAATTCAGTCAAGGTAACATTTAGGTAACAATAATGTGCATTTGATGACAATAAAGTAAGTGAAACTGCTATTTTGATCCATTGATTACATACAAATACATTAATCAATTGCATAATTATTGCCAGACAGCAACATCATCTAGTGTCAGGTTTTCATGGACTGGCTGAATATAGAAGAATGGCCTGGACTCAATTATGTACGATGAGGCAAAACACTTTCACAATAATGAGGGCAGCAGTGTCACGTGGGGTGTCTGATTTTAAATAGCGTCAATTAGAAAGTTAAGTTTGAGTCTGTCTTCGACTGTAGAGTGTCTGCTTGTAGGTCCAAGTGGTGCCAGACTGTGAGAGCTGGCACAGACACATGCATGCACGTGCGCACGCACACTCGTACACACACACATACACGCAAAGAGGTTTACTCGTACAGTGTAAATGCAAGGCCCAGCTGATGGACAGGCAGCAGGACAGTAGTGGCAGTGTTTTGGCTTACTGAGTTTGCTGGAGTGTAGCTGCACTAATAGCGCCTGTCTCATGCATACTCCACATCTGGAACAAAGAAGCTAGTCTGGGTCCACCCTGGCTGTTTACAGCTCTGTTGTCCCCCCCCCCCCGATGCTCCTCGCAAAACCTTGCCTGAGCACACATTCCAGATTCACCAGCTCAACATGGGGGGAAAATATATCCTATATTTTCCATTGTTAAAAATCTTAGCTCTAGTGCCAAGGGAGGTGGGGAAAAGAAGAAAAGCTGGCATGCACAACAGGAAGGGGGAACAGCAGTGTGTGTGACACAGAATCTTCATGCTGCAACCCTGTTGCACGAAAGCAGGATTCAGACATCCAGGATAAATGACTGAGATGAGCTCAACCAAGCCATAACAAGGGTGTCTAGACTTAATTGGTTGCAAGCCCAAGCCAGGGTGAGCAGACACACATTCACCAAGCCAGGTGAAACCAATCCCGGATCAGTACACGTATGGGGCTTATTAAATAGAAATACACACTCAATGTCATATTATGTCTGTTGCTTATTTAACAAATCAGGAACAGCGGTGTGCAGTAATATCTATCAACCCTTTGTTGCTTTATTAGCACATCACCATTACCTTCAACAGCATGTATACTTCCGGTTTCCCCTCGAGCGCTATGCCTTCTGGGTAATGTAGTACACATCCATTTAAACCAACACAATCGACATCTCCGAAAACATAGTCGCACTGTGATCATGAATCAGTTGAAATTGTAGGTGAAATTGACTGTAAGTGGAATTTTGGAATTGCAACTCCATCAGACTGTATGATTTGGGATGTGTATTTTATAAGTAGTATGTGTAAATGATGTAATAAATAATCTAATGATTGCAACACCTTCTAAAACTCTTTATGTACAATTATTGAAATTAATGGTGACAAATGGTGAAATAATGACGGTGGGTTAAGTTGAATGTTATAACAATGTGTAATGGGCAGTGGATTAATTATTGCTTTCCATTTATGGTGACTACTGATTGAGATAAGGGATGAGATGAAACAGATCCTGGACCTTGGTCTGGTCTGGAGCAGGTCTAACGCCACAGAATAAATCTCCCTGGTAACTTATGTCAACATATCCCACTTTGGTGCAACCAGATCACGGATAAATTGAGCCAGCATAACCAAGATATCCCGGCTTAATCCCTTATCCTAGTTTTGTGCAACGGGCCCCTGGTGGTTTCTGGGTAACAGTGAAGGTCACAGTGTCATCATAACACAGGGTTGTCCAAACTTTTCCCAGTGAGGACTGCATATGGTAAAATTAACCGGGGCTCTTTGATATTTTACATTTTGTAAACCAACCCGGGCCGCACGGTGGCCTGGTGGTTAGCATGTTGGCCACACAGTCAGGAGATGGGGAAGATCTGGGTTCAAATCGCTGTGTGGAGTTTGCATGTTCTCCCCATGTGTGCGTGGGTTTTCACCGGGTGCTCCCACATGCTTGCATTGCCATGTTAGGCTAACTGGTGACTCTAATTTGTCCATAGATGTGACTTGTTGTGTCTATATGTGCCCTGCGATTGACTGGCGACCAGTCCACCTCTCTGTACCCCACCTTTCGCCCTGGGATAGGCGGGACACCCGCGCCCCTAGTGAGGATAAGCAGCATAGAAGATGGATAAATCAACCCATGCAGAAATGCTAACAAGTTATATATACTTAAAGAAAAATGCATCTCAGCTTTGTGTTATAGGTGATAAAAGTGTATTTTTAATTTTTGTCCACTGCTCGTTTTTTCCATATTTGCTGTTGTTTTTCAATTTTACAAATCGTATTCTTGTAATTTTGTTTCAAAACTGTGACTTTATTCTCATCATATTTTGACTTTATTCTTTATATCACAACTTTTCCCACCCAATTTTCCCAAAATTGAAACTCCATTCTTTGTTTTGCTACTAATATTGTGAAAATTACATTTTTTGCCCTCATAGTTTTATGATGTTCTGCTAATAAAATTTTCTGTTGTAATGCAAAAATTTTTTACTTATTAATATTATGTCTTCATTCTAAAATTTCTACTTTATTTTTGTAAAATCACTGCTCTTTTTTTTTCCAATTTTTGTTGTTGTTTTTGTTATTAGTATGTTGTTATTATCATGTGAACATCTGTGACATAAACACTTAATTAAAGTGAATAAATGCACTGGATGTCATTCAACTGTATGCGTGCTTAACGTTTTGGCCACTGAGTGGAATTAATACCGCTGAAAATAGATGCCCATCGTCCACAAATCATAAAATCAATTATAGTGCCCTTAAGTCAGTGAAAAAGCTTGCATATACATTTAATAAGCTGCAGGTGTTTTTACAAAACTAAGGAAGATTTTGATCTGCTAACAGATTGAGGTGAAAATAATGAAGCAAACAGACAAAGACACACACGCAAATACATGCACAATGAAACACAACAATGGGGTTGCCAAGTTTATATGGTATAGGTACAGCACGAAAAGACCGGTTTACCAAGTCCGAGGATTATCCTTCTGAAGTTACCTGTCCCCTCTGGGTAACGTGAACCCCCCCCTTTGTGGTGCGCCCGCCAACAATGTGCGAGATAAGCGTCAGTTGGAAATGCCAGAGGTGACGAGGATGATGTTAAAGCGAAAAGGGGGGTGGGTGGCATCTGTTTGGCCTTCTGGACAGGGTTGCCATGTTAAGAGACAGTTTTGAGGAACAGTGGGTAAACAATGTTTCTTTATATGGCATCTCATGGGGGTTTTGAGAGAGCAACATGTGACCGACATGTCAAAACAAGTAGAGAGACCTCTCAAAGATGAAAATACACTCAGTTGATATTTTGGCCCTCTTTCTTTCCCTGGATAACTCTTCGATGGGGGGGATCAATTTCATCTGTCAAGTGTTAAGTTCCGTTGTAACGTACAATGTGACACAAAGGCTCAGCAACAGCCAGACCCGACCGGGCAGCCTATCGGGTAACAGCAACTCTCACAAAAAAACATGGCAGGCAGCTATTACAACTTAGGAGTTTCTTTTCATCTTCAAAGTTGCTTGAAAAAGGAAGTAAAACTCAAGGGGAAACAATATACAGTCATTGTTTTTCTAAACAATAAAAGCCAATCAAACTAATACCGACATAAACTCATTGCCCACATCATGAGGTAGAAGATCTGCCTTTCCGAAGACATAAAACAACAACCATATACATAACTAAAACCACAATAATGAACATATTATTAAATGAATACCTCTCTGACAGTGACTATCAAAAGTGATTGTCATCTTTATAACAGGTGTACCTAAGGTTGTGGCCATTCCCCATGCAAGATTGTTGTTTCGACATAATAAAATAATATCAGTAAACCTCACTACCTGACGGCTATCAGTGATATAACAATAGAGCCCCGCTTTTCGCGGGGGTTACATTCTGTGACCATCCACAAACGGCGAAAAATTGTGAGTATTTGATACACCCATAAATGAATAATTCATCTCGTTGCAAGATTTCAGGGCGAATTGGCTGTCAAAGCTTAGGCTTTGGTAGCCAAACAACTATGGCGCGTTCAAGGACCACCAAACAAAATGCAAAATCTCAACACTAGACAAAAAAACATTATCAGTGACACATAAAGACAAACATGTAAAAATTGTGTGTGTTATCATGTACTTATACGTTATTGATGACCTATGCTGACTGAGATCTTTTTCTGCGGTAAAAAATGCATACTTTCGGAAGAAAAAATTTGTGTGGCTGAATCGCGAATGTGCTGGGATCCACCGTACAGTCGTCCCTTGCTACATCGTGGTTCGAACATCCCTCCCTCGCTATAACGCGTTTTTTCAAAAATTTATTAATTCATAAATGATCTCTGTTTCATGGTTGACTATGGCCTATTAGTCAAAAAAATATTGAAAGACAAGTTATCTGGAGTGTTCTGGTAACTAGGTAACAGTGTTGTTACATTGATGAGACATTTATATACATTATATTACCTTCAGTTTCAAACAGTCCAACATCACAGTGAAAAAAAGTTCTTCTCCCATTCCGTGTGGAAGTGGTATATTTTTGGCTTCTTATTTTGTCCTTCTTCCCCACTTTGTTTCAAACCTATTCTTAAGTTTCAAATAAATAAATTGGAGACTAACTAGTAAGCTTGATAGATATTGCTATTGTTAAAGCGGTGGCTGTTTCCTGTGTCACCAGAGATCCTATAGCCTGCACATAAGCGGTGCGCAATACGATGTAAACAAAGCTAGCAGTACTGTCACAGTGTACGTCAATGTATGGCAGATTCATGTCAGACTGGCTGATTCATTTTTAACATGCATACAAGTTGCATTGGAACATCACATAATACATTTTACAATTCCACATGCCCAAAAAGGAATAGGAAAAAGAAAGGTATAAGGCATTATAAGGTCTTTACAATAGGAGTTGAGGTTGTAAATAAATAATAAATTATCCATCCATCTTCTATACCGCTTCTCCTCTTTAGGGTCGCGGGGGCATGCTGGAGCCTATCCCAGCTGACTTCGGGCGACAGGCGGGGTACACCCTGGATGATTGGACTGGTTGCCAGCCAATGGCAGGGCACATATAGACAAACAACCATTCACACTCACATTCATACCTATGGACAATTTAGAGTCACCAATTAACCTAACATGCATGTTTTTGGATGTGGGAGGAAACCGGAGTACCCGGAGAAAACCCACGCACACACGGGGAGAACATGCGGGCCGTGGGTCATTTGGTACCGGGCCGCACAGAAAGAAAAAATAACTTCCATTATTTATTTTTTGATGTTTTATTTTGAAAAGTGGCCAGATTCTCTGTTACATCCGTCTGACTTGACGCATGTCCATTGTGCGTGTGCTAACTTTATCTCATGCCGCGCAGATAGACTACTACTGTATTTTTACCATTTTTCTTTCACCTCATATTTGGTGTCAAATGCTGATACTATGTGGGAATGCATAAAGGTGAGTTTTGATGACTTATTGAGTGCTAATGTGCACATTTGTCTCAAGTTAATTCATGCTAGCACACTGCCTTTTACCACACAAGTCAAATGGCAATGTAATCATCTCTCTGGAAAAACTTCGCTGGAACTTGAAATGGTGGATCGGCATTAATTTTGTGCTTTTAATTTGATGTTATTCATGTCTTAGTTTTACACAATACATAATAAATAAGATAAATTAGATCGCTATAATGTACGACACCCCCGCCGCCCCACGGGAGATTTGTGGGAACACAAATGAGTTGTTTACTCAATCCATTCCACAATTTACTTCCACATACTCATATAGTGAAGGTTTCTAGCGTTGTTCGTGCGTATAAGTGTTTTTTTTCCCCTGAGGTCATATTTCTCCTCTCTTGAGAAGAATTGTATAATGTTTTTGGATAGTAGGTTATTGTGAGGAGGGATGATAGGCTGATGTCGATCTTTTTATGTAATGACATGGGATCGACCCACAGTACATTTGAGATACTACAACAACAAGGAACTTTCCAATGCTAACGGTGAGCTGTGTCATATTATTGCTTATCATGTCTACTATATTAGGTAATATGAGTAAAATGGTGACTAGAGGGGTATTATTTATTGTCTACAACGCTCTAATAATGTAAAAAAAAAGGTTTTTAGGAGGTCATAAACAGGTTTTCTATGCTCTAAATACAAAAATATTCCATTTATTAATATTGAATCCTACTTTGCAGAAATTCATCTATTGCGGTCGGGGCTGGAACCAACTACACTAGGTCCCCAACTTACGAACACAATTGGTTCCAGACGACCGACCGTTCTTATGTTGAATTGTTCTTAAGTCGGGGAAAAGGTAATATTACCAATGATATAGGTACTACATGTACGTGTATACATATACAGTATATGCGTATGTTTGTAAATATGAGTTTGGATGCAGTAGTAATATTAAACAAGGATAATTAATGAAAAAAACAACAACAATAATAATAATAATAATAATAATAATAATAATAATAATAATAATAATACGTAATGATAAATGTTATTTACCTTTGAAGAGGAGTGGTCGAGCATACGTCGTTGTGGAGGAGTTGGAGGAGGAGTTATTGAAAAAAAGGAAAAATGGTCGTCGTCTTTAGACTCTTCTAAAAGAGGTAGTGTTCTATGGGTGGTGTAGAATTAAGCAGGCCTATTAACTCTTCATAAACTTTAATCACACGCTCTGTCCGGGTTGTATAATTTAGCTTTCCATTTAGCTTTACCTCCCCAGCTTCTAACTCTTCCTCTGTTGGTCTCATTAGCTCTAACGCTGCCTCAGTTGGTCCCATTAGCAGTGTCACAGTGCCCTCTACTGGTCAAGCATGTACAGTAGCAGTATAAATACTGATTGAGTGACTACGAGGCAAAATAAAATAAAATATAGACCAGTCGGCTTGTGTTTGTATATGCGAATGTTCGCTAGTCGGGTGTTCGTAAGTTGGGGACCTAGTGTAACCGCAATAAACGAGGGACTACTGTACTCTCCTTCTTGTAAGTGGCACACTCAAAAAACAATCCTGCATCTTAAAAATCTTTAGTCAAATGTGTAATTTAAACAAATGGAAGGCCAAACTGTTTTTCCTGTTGTTTTTTTGCAAACAATTTTCATAAGGTTGCAGTTGAAATGGGCCTTATTTGATAGTTTGGGGTTTTTAATATTTGTTTGCATGTTAAGTAAAGAAGGGCTGTGATGATTTTTTTCCCCCTAGAGTAAAACATCCCAAATCCAGAGAAGAAGAGACCATATGTAAAACAACGAGAACAAGTCGTATAAACCACAGAGCTGGTCGCCATTTAAGGCTTGCTCTCTTGACCCCGACTTCGTCATGACCATTTTGCGGCACTGCTTCAGGTGTTTAACCTTGTCATATTAAAGCGTTTGTCACTGGAGGGCGAGACGACATGGGGCCAGGATGGGCTGGGGGTTTAAAAAAAAAAGAAAAAAAAAAAACCTAACGAGTCCTGTGCTGCCGGATCATCAGCCTGTCAGTGGTCGTCTGAAGCCTGCCAACAAACATCAAAGGTCCGCAGACATCCGTGTCAGTTGAGAACCGCAGCAGAACACGAGATCCCTCTCCCGACGGCATCTTATTTTATTTAAAAGCCTCACACTGAGTTGGCAAACATGAAACCAACGATGCCACCAAATTGAAATTTAATGAAGAACACTTCTTACACATGTAGCCGTGCGTGTACGGCTGACGACATATCACGCCAAGCCCTCTTGTCGGGACGAGGAGACGGTCTGAGTCTGAGCAAGCCCGCTCTCAGAAGGCCCAGCCTCTCATCAGCTCGGGGACAAGATTGATGGCTAGGAAAGAGCTACCTGAGGCAGAGATCAAAGTCAGACAGGATACATACACCTCAGCATTTAACTCTTTCATCTCCAACCTTTGCTACACGAGTCACGACCCCTCCCCTGTCTATCTGCACGACCTCCGATGAATGGTGAGGCCTATTGGGCTCCGTAAAAGATGATTTTGCAGGTTGAGGGAAAATTCTGGTCTAACCACACCTTGTGAAAGGACTAAACATGTTCTTTGATTTTAATGGATTTATGTCCTGGACTATACTGTTCCACTCCAGTCCAGTGGGTGGCGGTAAAGCACATTTCAAAGTGTGGACAATTATCACAGCAGCTCCATCTGCTGGATTGGAGAAAAGCAGCAAAAAGTGGAAAAAAACTTCCTTTAGCCACAGTTACAGTAAAGGTGATGTACTTCACTGGCTCAAAATTATTATTATTTTTTAAACACAATATATAAGGAGAATATCACCAGCTAATATACGGTACCATTAGTGGTTTAAAAGAACAGACTGAAAAAAATGTCTATTTTTCACATTTACAAATGGAATAAAAATTGTTGTTCGGCCTGAATAAGTTGACTAGAGTTCATGAATGTCACTCATGACTGTTTCGTATACACGTACACAAAAGAAGTCCTAGAGAAGCTGAGAAGCTGTATAGCCTGTTATAACAGGCTATACATTCAATGATAGCTAAGGTAAGTAGTAGTAGCTAAACTTGCTATCATTAGGTGACAAGAAACTAATGCACATACGTGTGTGTTAGCTGGGGCGTAGCTTACATGCTTGGAGCTGAGAGAGGGCGGGATATAATGATGCAGTGAGGTGGATAGTTAGCGCCCTCTCGGCAGCTGCCGTGTAACCGTGGAAAACAGTCACTTTAAATGCACCATTGCTAGGGTTACAAAATTTGAAAAGGTGGAAATTTACCATGGAAATTATTGGGCGTAGATGGGAATAGGTGGTCAATACAGTCGTCCCTCGCTACTTTACGGTTCGAACATCGCTCCCTCACGCTATTGTGCTTTTTAAAAAAAAGATTAATTAATTAATTAATTAATCAATCAATGATCGCTGTTTAGTCCAAAATATTGAAAGCCAAGTCATATGTAGTATTGTGTATTGTGAAAAAAGTTCTTCTCTCATTCGGTGTGGAAGTGGTATGTTTTTGGCTTCTTCCTTTGTCCTTCTTCCCCACTCAGTTTCAAACCTATCCTTAAGTTTAAAATAAATAAATTGGAGACTAGCTATTTAGCTCGGTAGCTTGCTAAGCTTCAAGTGGCGGCCATCTCTTATGTCCGTGCAGTGATCCTGTAGTTTGCGCATAAGAATTGTGCAATGAGGTGTAAATAAAGCCAGCATTAGTGCATAATGTGAGTTGTGTCTTATTTTCGCTTATCATGCCTCCTATATTAGGTAATACGAGTGTAACGTCGTATATTGGGGTGTTATTTTATGTCTACACGGCTCTAATAATGTTTAAAAATACATTTTTAGAACAGGTTTTCTATGCTATAATCACAAAAATATTCCATTAATTAATATTGAATCCTATTTTGTGGAAATTGACTTATTGCAGCTGGGTCTGGATGCAATTAACCACGACAAACAAGGACTGTATAGGAATTACCAAGAATACACTGAACATTTGTAGAATTGCTGGTTAGTCTATAACAGGGAAATTAAATATAGATGAAAACAATAAAAGGCAACATAATTATGATTAATACAAACACATTTAATTAAAACCCACGAGGCTATTAAGGCCAAACTCCCACATGTCCTGACAATTCCAAAAATAATGATACACTGTCTTGTCACCATGTTTTATTCTTTAAATTACAGCACTACACAACGGACCTGCAACTTTGCCTCCTTTTTGTGACTCCCTTCTCAAAGCTTGAACATTTTTTAACAGGAAATGCGTATATTTGAAAAAAGTTTGAAATATCTGACTCTCCGTTAGGGTGTGAACTCCTCTTGACTGAGTGCTGATTGGATGAGGGAGGGGAATTCAGTGTCAGCTACTAGCGAGACGTCTGTTTTCCCCTATGGTAACTCGGGCGAGTGGCGGGGTACTCCCTGGACTGGTCGCCAGCCAACGGCAGAGCACATATAGACAAACAACCATTCACACTCACATTCATACCTTCTTCTCCAATTAACCTAACATGCATATTTTTGGAATGTGAGAGGAAGCCGGAGTTCCTGGAGAAAACCCACACACACACTGGGGAATGGGGAGAACATGCAAACTCCACAGAGATGTGTGCGGCCAACATGCTAACCACTAGGCCACCATGCGGTAACACAATCATGAATGCCAAAAAAGAAACATCTCAGATAGTTTAATTATGATTCCTTTGTCTTCTTTGCTAACAACGCTGGCATACCTTTATGTTTGATATGGGGTGAGAAATTAGCAACAATAAACGAGTCATCCCTGCACTCCAGCCCTGCACACGCCATCAAAAACCAGCGACCATATAAGCCCACTGACTGATAATTAAGGCGAGCAGCGTTAGCCAGTGTGCTAAAAGGAACAGGTTGTCAATCCACTCGCTGCACATTTCTTGAGGAATCAGGTAGTGAGGTTTAACCAACATACTATTATACGAACAACGTATGTTTGTGTATATTCCCCCAAATTACCACTTACGTAATTCTTAGAAACTGCCACACAGTCCTGACTTTGTCCAACTACGAATATTTCCACAATTCCACAAAGTTTCTGGAATTGTCTAGTCTATGCAATATTCATGAAAAAGGGTTTTTGTGCAATTCTGCTAACTATCTCACGCTTGCCAAACAAATACACACTGATCACAAATAATAGGGTGTCCCGATCCGATATTAATATCGGGCTGATATCAGCAAAAAATCGGATTATATCAGCCTGCATCCTAAAGTCTCTGATATTGGCACTCGGATAAAAGCAGTGGATTCCAGACTAGCGGCTGGACAGAGCCGACGTGATCGAAACAAAGGTGAGTGCTAACGTGTTAAGCAAGGAGTGGGAGTGATGTCGGTGTGTGTATTTTTTGTTAAAGTCTGAAAAAGACGTGCACAAGTTTCCCGTGGTGGTACAGAACCGGTGATTGTGAAACAGCATCA
Organism: Dunckerocampus dactyliophorus; assembly: GCF_027744805.1. Classification (NCBI taxonomy): domain Eukaryota; kingdom Metazoa; phylum Chordata; class Actinopteri; order Syngnathiformes; family Syngnathidae; genus Dunckerocampus; species Dunckerocampus dactyliophorus. Next base: position 38,006,216 of record NC_072820.1, read on the forward strand.
CACGGGAAACTCCCATGAGACAACAACAAGTCATTAGCTATAACAGAAAAGACGACCAGTCGGTGGTGAGGAAAGTCGGGTTTAAACTAGGGGTGCTCTAAATGATCGGCCACCGATCAGTATCGCCTGATTTCCGTGAAACAGTCGGTACCGGCATATGCCGATACTTGCTTTGTAACGCCAATCACCTATGCCGATCAACTCCGCCCCAATTACAGCATCCAGCCTATAGCGACCGTCTCCCGCCCACTTTCCCTTCACAAAGCCAACATGAGCATGTGTGGGACATCCTGTCGCTGTGAGAGTGATATAAGTTTTGCACCTTGCAAAACATGCCACAAAAATATCTATATAAGCTTTAGGTTGGTGTGGCATTTGGGGGGGCGGGCACTTGGCAGGGTGTGGTGAGTTTTCGTGGCTCGCAATGTGATCATCGGCTCGTGCGTGCGTGGCAGTCGGAGGTCTACGGTGGATAACCCGAAAAATGGTTGGATTCGTCGGACTGGAGGGAACCGTGTTTGCATTGGGGTACTGCTGGAGCGCCATTCAAGCTGCTCTCGCATCCAAATTCTCCTTAAAAAAAGGTGCCTGATCCTCTAAGTTTCAACAGTGATTTTGAAAAAGTAAGTCAAATATGTTTTTGTCTGAATTTTATGGTTACACTTTCATATCATACAGCCCAGGGGTCATGCGGGCACCAGGTCGCCCCCCACGACCACATGAGGCGCCTGCAAGCCTGCTTTTCATTCAGGTTTTTAGTTAATAATGTGAGAACACTAGAAAGAAATGCATTCCGAAATACTAAATGTGAGTTGTGGATACCTGCATTTTGTTAATGTTTTGGAAAAACAAGCATGTTCCGTTTGTTTGGTTTGAAATAAGCTGTGAAAATAAATGTCACAAAAATGAGTAGGTTTTGGCCATTTTCATTTTGTAAAAATAGCTCTCACAAGAAAAAACGTTGGTGGCCCCTGATATAGACAAGAGTAAATAAAAAAAAAAAACACTTAATCTATGTGATCGGTATCGTCCGATTTCACTAATGGATGATCGGTATACCTGATCCGAGCATCCCTAGTATGAACGCTTAATTGAGCACCATGAACCTCGCTGCTGTATGTTATGCCTAGCCACTACATAATGGATAAAACTACGTACATATATGCTAAGCTATCTGAACACTCACATCTTTGATTTGTGTTTCAAGCATATTAGTGTAACATCTAATAGTACATCTCATTAATAAAGAATTATTTAGAATATAATGAGGGCCAATAGACCGGAAAAGGCCCCTGGGCCACACTTAGGAAACCCTTTTGTGTTCAAAATGTTTATTAGAAATGTGCAAACAAACCAACAACAACAAGGGATAACCTCGCGCCTTTCAATTTAGTTTTTAATAAAAGACCCAAAAGAAAGGTTGGGTCCAAATGTGGTGGTGGTTCCATGCCCCTTGCTATATTTCTTCCCCTTCACCAAAATAAGGTGAAGAAAAAGAATGTTTGTGCTCCTCAGCGTGGGGTTTTCCTTGCAGTGGAGAGCTATTTGCATTCCAGCAGTGAGAGTGAGGACAATTAAGCCATTTCCCCTCCAATCTATCTCCCTCCAGCCAGCCATCCAGGCAGCCCAGTACATCAATGGGGACTGCAGCTGCTCAGCCCATGTGTGCCAGGCTGTGAGACAGAGGAGAAGATTGGGGTTAAAACCCTCCTGGCCCTCAGATTGGCTCCATACCTGAGTCAAAGTGCAGATGAATCAACAGCTGGTGTCGAGCGAAGAAAGGAAACAGAGGCTCTAACAACATCTGTGAAAGCACTGCATGGCCTACTGTTTATTTTCCCAACAGTACCAGCAAAGATTTTCTATTTAGCATCATTTTGTATCACAAAGAGGGGATCTTTTGAAGCAGAAGCAGGTTCAGCTTACCACCCTAAACGAGCCACTCCAAAATCAATTAGCCAAATCACATTTCACAAAAGCAGCTCCGTTGTGCTTTCAGTGGTCAGGGCCCTCAGGTGTCACAGAGGCAGCTTAAAGGTGCAAGCAGCCAGCTTCGGTTTAAATTGTGTGGGATTAGACCAAACAAAAAGCCACAGACGCCCAGTCACACCTGTGTAGCTTGCTCCTCAAGGCCACTAATAGGGACAGACTTTGGTCCAAATGGCAGGTGCTGAGAATGTAATATCCCATCTCACGGGCCTTCACAGGTATCGCTTTCACGTGTACCCGGCAGCGGAGAGCGTCCTGAATTTGGACATAATTGGAGAGTAACAAGGACCTCCATCTCTGCCACCCCCGACCCTTCCACTTGCCAGGACCAGGTGATCAATCATTTACATGTGTAATTAGGAACGGGTGTCAAAACAGAAACTGTACACGCACTCGCGGACCCCATGTGCTGTTATGGACTGACATCAGACTTGGCAAACAAGAGGCGAAGATGTGCAGCGTTTTGCCACCCAGGGAGAGAAACACTTCCTTGACATAAGTTGTTTAAGTGAGCGCTTACCGTTAATCTGCAGTGTTACAAACACAATGAATTAACACTACTCTGTTTCTTTTAGGCTTTATATTCTCATAATAACAAACAAACCTTCTTTATGCACAATCAAAATACCAAGACAAAAAACACATGCCTTGTAAAGCTCATCGTGGCTCATGAACAAATAGCCCCTCACTTCACTTCAACAAAAGTCAGGTCAAGCTACTTTTGTTTACGTCAAGTGGTTCAATGGTTTCTTGAGGTCACAACAAGGATTACACAGCAAACACAAACATTGCAAGGAAATGCTTGGAATACACCTGGTGAAAGGATAAAATAAGACATGAATTCATGTGAGGTATTATGAAAGATCAAGCTTGTTTTGTTAAATAATCTACTAATCAGTATAAAAAAAACAACCTTGGCGTATAATTCTAGTAACCTTGGGTGGATGAATACACAATTACACAAATTGTAATGTGAGTAGCTTTATGCTTAAAAATAAATACATTTTCTTACATATTTTTGGATATATCAATGTTTTGAAAAATTGTTTTCATTCAATAAAAATGTACTACTATAATACTTCCTATATATAGTATTTATTATAGTATAGTATGGCCTCAAATATGGGCTTCCACTCTAATAAATGCCGTGCCGCAATTAATCACCAGCATTTAACAAATAAATGCGATGGTGTCAAAAATCTTGATTAATTAATTATTAATTTACAGACAATGAATTGAATAAAACTGTTAAATTATCACATTATTCCGATAACAATAATAATTAATAATTTTAATTATAGATAATTATAGCATCGTAACGCATTCATATTCTATTATAAAATACAATATTTATTCTGGAGGAAACACAAATATTTAATATTTTAATTAAGTAAATATAGCCCAAATTAAAATGCATTGCACAACATTTATTACAATACATATTGGCCAGATGTATATTATACATTGTTGTTGAATAATGTAAACTCGAACAATAATTGCAGTACTGTAGAAATAGGCATGAAACTCTTGCTGGTACAGTGAGAGTGATATTACTCATATAGTGTATACACGCTATAATAGTCTCATCAATAATCTAATCTAATGTAGTCCATGCAATATGAATGAAGAAAATGTAACTTCAGGGCTACAACTACTCTTTGACACTTTTCTCACAGTTGATGGTCGTGTGCGTAAAAATGGGCAAATGAATGCAAAAATACCAGTACCCAATAATCCACCTGTCACCTAAGGGAATAGGTGTGGTGCTGCAGGCTTTAAGGAGTGGGGGAGGGCTATGTGCAGGCTACCGTGACTTATGTGGACTCATCCAGCCACCACCTCAGCGCCCAGAGGGGGCCTTGAGTGGGCGTTTAAAGGAGCCTGTCTGGTACGTGAGTTTAGAGTTTCCTGATGCAGAATGGCTGAGCTTTGAAGAGGCAGCTCTCGTAATGAATTGGCGTATTGTCTGCTCAAAGGGGGAAGCAGCCTTTAGGTAGGACATCACATCAAAGGCTGCTATTTTATTACTTATAACATCACTTCAGGTATGCCACTGGACAAAAATCTGACCCTTAACATATCAATCAGGTGCATTGTCTCTTACTAAACATAAAGATAGAGAGGTATGATGATAAATGATAAGTGATATGCCCCTTCATTTTTCCAATGGGATTAACCTTACCTTACATTAATGCAATTACAATTTATCTTCAGATAAAAGAGGTAATTACATAACATCATATCATATCATAGCAATATCAAGCAAATATGCCCCCTAGTGGCCACAAGGTGCAGTAAGTCCATTGAGACAACTTACCAGTCCTGAAGAAGTTGCACAGGTTTTTTTTAGTTGATTTAATTTAAAAGAAGGATCACACTGCGATTAAGAGTCCTAAAAATGAGAGTAAAAATGAGAACAAAGAACCAAAAAATGCACAATGGCATTATGCCACTTTTCCACTGCACGGTATTGGCTTGGTTCAGCTTCACTCGTGTTGGTTTGGGGTTGAAAACTGCAAACGGCCCACATAGGATGTGTTATTCGGAATTAAACATAATCATGCTAACAACAACAATGGAGGACAATGAGGGTATTTATTTGTTAGTATATATCTTAAACCCTTGTCACACTAGAGGTGGAATGAGCCAGAATGCCATTGGAATGAAAATTGGTGTTGTATTGCTGGGTATTTTAAGTGAATAAAAAAAATTCTGAATGCACTCCAAATATTAGGGCCCATTCTTGTGGCCGGACGGAATGTTTTGAGCATGTTAGAAACTTTTGCGGTTGAGTCAAAGTGAAAAAATATCAAATGGCATTCAAAAGGTATTCTAACTGCACTCTTACTGCATTCTAAATATTCTTATGGTATTCCAACAGTATTCCAAACATTCTGATCACATTCGAAAAAAAATGTCAGCATTGCCTTATTCACATATCACATCATATGCCAAAGAAAAAAGGAGCCAAGGGAACATCACCAGCGGCGGCCGGTGTGGACAGTGCAGAGGCGCTCAAACCCAAGAAGCCCACTGAAACGTCCCTCACTATTGACGCATTGCCAATTCACATCACGTCCTGCCGCCAAGGAAAAAAGAAATCAAGCTCCACCACTGGCTGCTGGCACATCACGTCATGCCGCCAAGGAAAAACGGAGCCAAGCTTATGAATTTAAAATTTTCTCCTGAGTTTGGTGGGAATTTTGAAACTTTTTCATTCCGGCTAGTTCTGCTTGATTCGTGGTTATTGTCATTTGGGCTTTAAAGAGAGCAGTTTTATTCAAAAAAAGACTGAGAGCAGCAAGAAAACAGACAAAGTGGAGACTGTGGAGCATAATACAGTTGTGCAGCATCCAATGCTCAGGCACAACAACCGGTAAGCAAGTGTTTGCAAGTGTTTATTTGGCCCATTGTCATATCAATGGTGATCAGTAGGCACCCGTATTGACCAGGAAAAAACCATAGTACCTCGTAGTATTGCCTGCTTCTGCCAGTGGAAAAACACCAAAATGTGTAGTAGAAAAGAAGCATGTATATAAATGCTCATCTCACAGCATCATTGCTTCTGGGAAACAAGATGGCTTTCCGTCCAAGCATTAGAAGCATTCAGCCTTTATAGTCTAGACGCACACACACACACACACGCACACACACACACACACACCCACACACGCACACACACACACATACACAAACACGGAGGAATTCCCTGACCTCTCTTCTCAGGTGGCTCCACGTCGTCCTGGGGCCGCATCGGCCTCTCGCAGGGTCATTCTCCCATGACATTCTCCTCATCTTGAAGAGGGAACAACACACCATTGCTTTGATGTCAAAGTGGTCAGCTTTAGAGGATGAGGCAATGACATGAGAGATGTAAACACCTGGACGGAGTGGAATTAAATAGGAATGCGTGCTCCGACAGAAGGATAGGAGACGTCATACCTACCTGTACGTAGATAGATGGGTCTTTACATAATCTTGTCGACAGGCAGGCCGACTCCAAAGAAATAACCTATTGATGCAGGTAATGTCACAATGCATGACATAACTTCCCTAAATATATGCAGTTGACTCACGATATGATACCCAAGGAGAGCAAGACTAAAAGTACGTACGGAATATGGATCATGATTATATTTGTCTTTATTTGGGATCAAATCAGTGTTACCAAGATGTAAAACAAACTTTCAGGTTTCCAAAGCATTCAATTGGACTATCATTGCCATTCCATTCCATTTTTTTCCGCTTATCCGGGTCTGGGTCGCGGGGGCAGCAGTCTTAGTAGGGAAGCCCAGACTTCCCGGTCCCCGACTACCTCCTCCAGCTCCACCGGGAGGACACCAAGGCGTTCCCAGTCCAGTTGTGAGACATAATCCCTCCAGCGTGTCCTAGGTCTTGCCCCGGGGCCTTCTCCCGGTTGGGCATGCCCAAAACACCTCACCAGGGAGGCGTCCGGGAGGCATCCGGACTAGATGCCCGAGCTACCTCAGCTGGCTCCTCTCGATGTGAAGGAGCAGCGGCTCTACTCTGAGCTCCTCCCGGATGACCGAGCTCCTCACTCTATCTCTTAGGGTGAGTCCCGCCACCCTACGAAGAAAACTCATTTCAGCCACTTGTATCCGCGATCTCGTTCTTTCGGTCATGACCCAAAGCTCATTACCATTGGTGAGGGTGGGAACATAGATCGAACGGTAAATTGAGAGCTTTGCCTTCCGGCTCAGGTCTCTCTTCACCACGACGGTCCGGTACAGCGACCGCATTATTACAGACGCTGCGCCGATCCGCCTATCGACCTCACGCTCCAACCTTCCCTCACTTGAGAACAAGACCCCAAGATACTTGAACTCCTCCACCTGGGGCAGCACCTCATTCCCAACCCGGAGGGAGCAATCCACCCTTCTCCGACTGAGAACCATGGCCTCAGATTTGGAGGTGCTGAGTCTCATCCCGGAAGCTTCACACTCAGATGCAAACCGCCCCAGTAAATGCTGCAGGTCACAGCCCGATGAGGCCATCAGGACCACGTTGTCCACAAATAGCGTATCGCACATTGCGTATGCTTTTTTAGATGCTGTGTATATTGTGTAGAACAGCTTAAAATAAATGTCTTGACACAATATGTTTGAATATGGTGCAGTTTATTCACTTGTTCTAAAATATAATGTTGACACATCTTGTTAGTGTTTGGATTTTTTGAGGTTGTGATTCTTGATGCATTAATCTGCATAACAACATTTTCCTACGGATTTTTGAACGTGATCCCATTCAAGCCAGGCCAGTAGTTGGTCATGTCACTTTGTGAAGAATCATTAAGAAACATTACATGCAAATGTGAGATGCTGAACTATGACCCGAATCCAGTCCCCAGGAGCTGCACAATGGCTGCACACTACTCCTCAAGAGGATGGCTTAAATTCAGAGACAAATTTTGTTGCACAAAGTGACAAAGATCCTTCTTCTGCCAAAAGTCTTTTGAATACATTTTATCAGCATATAGTACATGGATTGAAAATGTGATGTTTTTAAGTAATGTGAATAAGTCCATACATGCAATATGCAATTCCCAAACCTGCATATTTTACGTCCACACGTAAACATAAGTTTTTGTTCTTAAAGACGAAGCAGGTTGAACAGTCAGGGTGAAGACTTTCTACAACTCTGCATTCAGCATTTGTGTGTGGAAAGGTAAAACTGAGCTTTTTGGCTTGTGTCCTTTGAACTCTGAGAAACAAATTTATTTCAATACTATTTGGCAACATACAGTATTTACTGCTTTACATGCGTTGACATCATCATGTGGCTTATTACACGCGTGGGCGATTGAAACATGTTCATTCGTGTTGTCTCCCTGGCTCCATGTAGACAAGTATTGATTTTAAACATGATGCATGCATAAACGTTTTGTACGCTCAGGTTTTTGACTAAAATTATTGCTAAAAATAGGTCTCGGTTTTTGTACACTGTCTTGGTTATCATACGCCACAGAGTGTGCCTAACAAACTAGTCAGCAAAATTGCCCAAACAAAGCATCCACGTGTTGGTGACTCAGTCTCTGTGAAGAATCGATAGTAGTTTAGACTTGGGACACTATAGACAGATTCCATCCAGGGAATCCTTTAATCATCTCTATTATGTGTGTGTGGGTGGTCTACAGTATTTGTTCAAAGAACGCACACAGAACAGTGAACAACTCTATCTGTCCCCTTGCTATCTCCCAAAAAGCACAGTGCGGCATTCGCTGTTGAGGCGCTCAAGCGCAATGCGTATTTCTGAGTGTTAGACCAATCTGTGCTTTCCTTTAAAAATTAAATACAGCTTCAAAGAAAGTTGCAAGTGCCAGAACTTGCCAGAAACACTATTTAATTTAGCCGGTGAATGTGTTTTTACAGGAACAGGAGATTTATGTAAAACTGTGTGTGTGGGTATACGTTTTTAACAGTGGAGGTAGGAATATATATATACAGTATATTTTTGAAATATCCATGTATGTGTGGACTTGCACTTTGCTACAAAAGTGTCAAACTCAACAGCGTTGTGCTCCACCATTGTTGTTTTCACTTTGATGCGTCCATTCGCGTATGATTTCACAAACTTTTTTCAGTGTTTACATACAACTAAAATGCTTAATTTTTGAGGTTCTGCCAAAACGACTCCAGTTTTAAACTGTTTTCAGTTTCAGTTGTAAGTGTAAATGGCCGCCTTAAGTATAGGTCATTTGAAACCTTAATACTTTAATATATAATATTTATAATACTAATAATTCAAATGTCGTATTTGTTGGCGATTAGTTCTCCTACCTTGAGGAAAGATACTAACAGGGTGGACCACGAGAATGTTGCCCATACCCACCCCAGAACAGACAGCTAATGTACAGATTGAAGAGTCTACAGGAAGTTCTTTATGATGTGAAGTAAATCACACTATACCTAAACCACACTGAATATGAAGGAGCTGGCATCAAATCACTGATGGATTAAATGGTTACCCCCCGATGCACATCAACACAGTCGCCGTACTGAATGTGCTGGATTGCTTTCCTGTGGGAACAGTCACTTTCTACTGGCCCCTTTGCTTCCTTCGGTTTCTCACCAGCTGGGACCGCTGCTCAGTGAGCGAGCCTTAATGTTATAATTGTCTTGCTCCTTTGCTCCTCTTCAACCACAATGCATGGACAGCAGCTTTAGGTGCAAAGTGAAAAGGGGCCTCGGGGAAGTGGGAGGGTCCGTGACTATTCCCACACCTGTTGCTCTCACCTTGGCACTGTGGTGAGTTACTTAGGGGGATCAATTTTGTGTCATAATCCTACAGACAATCAGATGTTTGCCTTCACCTAACTAGTGTATTTATGTTACTCTCATCGCATACGCGAGTGGAGCGGGTTGGATCTGGGTGCCTCCTGTCCACCGGGCGGGGTTGGGACAGCGGTTGTGGACCTGTCCACTGGCCGCTGGGGAACGGTGTCTAACTCGGGGTGGCCTGGCTTGTGGGGCATTTTTTGTCTGGTTCGCCTGCCCTTCCGTGTTGGGCGGCTGGCCTTTGGGGCCGGTTGATGCCAGAGCTTGCGCTGGGGGAGCGGTTTGCGGTGCTTCCCTTGGAGTGACCTAGCACGTGGGCACTTCTGCGAGCTTGTGGGGACTCCAGCACTCTACGGGGGCCGGGGCCCGTGCTACTGGTGGCCTGCATGCCACCATGGTGGCTTGGGGGGCCCGGGCAGTGTGATGGGGTGGGACTTGGTCTCGCTTACGTGGACCTGGGTGGCGACCGTACGCCTTGGGGCCGAGAGCTAGGGTGTTGTGCTTTGCTGGGCTGTTTTCCGCATCTTTGCCTTTCCCCGGAATGTCTGTAGGCTCGGGGGTGTTGCTCCGGTGCGTGGGTGGTGTGCCGTTGGTTCTGGGGGAAAGGGGGTGGTCAGGCTTCCGGTGGCTGGTGGGGTCCAGTTGTTGTCTCTTTCAGTACTGTCTCCCTGTTGTACCCACACTCCCCCTTACGTTTTCTTTTCTCTTCTTTTCTATCCCCTCCTGCTCCGGTCCGGCTGCTCCAAATTTGCATAACAACAAAACATCAAATAAAGTCAATATAACAGGGTAAGAGTATCTTACACTTTTCCCTGGCAGAGCAAATCTGTTGAGCACGTAAGGGAATTTAGATAAACAATACTATCTGCCCTAATGACTGGACAGGACAAGGGGGTGGGGGGAAGTGTATTTATATTTCTCGTGTTGCACCAAAACACTCTTCACCAATGAGATCCACAGCTCTCAATTAACCTTGATGACTCACCTCAAGGGGAGCTTGTGTTCAAATAAACCACAGTCAGTTTTTGCCAAGGAGAGGAAAATAATTGATTCTGGAGGCTCTGAACCACAAAGCAATTACTGATCAACTACTCTCTTGGCAGGTATGACAACACAGGTTTTTCAATAAAGCGACTAGAAGGGAAAACAAAAGTGCTCCTTGGAGGACTAAATTTACCTCTGGGAAAAGACAACAGCTTGTCCTTCAGACAAATAGGTATAGACAAGTGTTGTTTTCAGTCAATGTAGTGCACTCAGTCAATATGGTTATGAAAAGGAACTTATATGAATAAGACTCATATCAACACTGAGTATTGTTGGTAATTTTGTGTTTGATGTGATTTATTACTACTGAACTACATTAACTAGTTACATGGTGAGATTTATAAATACAATATTATAATTATAAATATATTAATATAATATATACAATTGGCTTGCGACCAGTCCAGGGTCTACCCCGCCTCTCACCCAAAGTCAGCTGGGATAGGCTCAAGCGCACCCGTGACCCTAGTGAGGATAAGCTGTATAGAAAATGGATGGATGGATAATAATAATAATACATTTCAAAGTTCAGCATTATTTTTGTTCGGCTTGTTTATGTTTTTGCAGGTGTACCTACTAACTCACAATATGGTGGCACCAGGTGATCATTACACTATATTTACAGGTTTGATGTACAGAAATATTACATTTGAACAATACAACAAATTCTATGACATTTTACTGAAAGCCAGTGAATATGGTCATCCCTTGCCACATCGCAGTTCAGTTCGAATTTCGCAACTTCACTCCATCACGGTTTTTCAAAAATATATTGATTAATAAATCACGCTGTTCCATGGTTGAATACGGCTTAATATTAGTAAAAATGTGCGTATTGAAGCAAACTTTACATATTTTTTGCTAAATGAACTAAAATACAAATATAAAGCATTCAGAAGAAGATAAAGATTCAGAAGAAGACACAGGTCACTCGTCAGTAAAGTCATGTTTGGTGAGGCACACAAGCATCAGACTAGATCACTGGAACAACAGGCTTTTACTGCAGGTGTAAATTATTTCACAACAGGCACAATAATAATAACATAATCATCATCATCATCATAATAACACAGGCTACTGTTGCGGCCCAAATCCACTCCAAGCTAAAACTCAACTCTGAACCCCCGGCATCACTTCCTGTCCTCCACACATCCGGAACACATTTATTGCAACACACACGAGCATGAGTCTTATTTGTCTTAAATGGCTTATTTACTCTGATTGTGTCTACTATATTGGGTAATATGAGTGTAAAGGTGACTGTAGGGGTGTTATATCATCTCTAGAGGGCTGTAATAATGTTATAAGAACATATTTAGATGGTTGTAAAAAGGTTTTTCTACGCTCTAACTAAGAAAATATAAAAATAAAGGAATCCTACTTTGTGGAAATGCACTTATCACGATTGGGTCTGGACCCAGTTAACCGCAATAAACAAGGGATTATTGTATTTCCATATAAGTCGCTAAAGTTTACAATGTATCGTGTTAAATGTAGCTGGCGACTGCAGTGCTTCACTTCCTGTGGGTTTGTCCCCACGTCTGGCCCATGAGGAAGATCTCATGATAAAAGTTTGGGTCTGTTTTCCCCACAAGCAACATCCTCTGGTCCTGTTAAGTTTGGACCTCATTAGTCATAATCGGCTCCCTGTAGGCCAGCCTTGGAAAAAAAACTTCTGGCTGGCATCGAAATGCTCCAAGCAAAATGTGCTTGAGCCAGATACAAGAAACAAAAATGTCTTATCTGATGCACAGAGGTTTTGGTTGTTTTCCTGTATGAAGGAGATTACAGATCTCTTTGGCTCAATGTGGAATTTCTGAAAATAAATATGGCTGCACATATTTGCAAACCCGTGCAATGAGTAGGCTGTTTTGTAGTTCTATTTCTGCAATAAGAACTTAATTAATAAACACAAGCCTGTGCATAAACCCACTGTTAGCATTGTGGCTTCCTCTCCTCTCATTTCCATAAAGCCACAAAGGGAAAGCGATGAGCAAGCAGTAACCGGAGGATAGCAATCTGGGCTTGAGGAATTTGGCTGCCTATCCTTGGTGACATGACAAACTGGTAGAGATGAGGCCATCAGAATGACTGATTCCGCTCATACTAAAACATGAAACTTCTGAGCTGACTGACTGTGTACGGGCTAGCACTTCAAACACATCCATATTTCAGTGACAGGAGGCTCCAGGGTAAAACAACCCATTTACCTGTAGAAGGAGTGAGGGAGGCCCGCAATGACGACAAAGCTGTATCTGCCTTAGGAGATTCTCTTCAAGTAATGAAAAATAGAAAGACGAGAGGTTACGTGAAGGTTCATTTGACCACAGCTTGACCCCATTTGCATCCCTTCAAGGCAAAACACAACATTGTTTTCATGTTACTTAACTAAAAGCCACATACAATCAATTTGTGGAAAAAAGACAATCTTGCAATATTGTATTGGTTCTCCCACAATTTCTCAAAAGTTACAGAAATCAGTCGAGTAACTTTTAAGGAATAATGCTGACTGACACAAAAATAACCTTCTCGGCAAAATGGAAAATGTAGTTAAGTCATGTTTTGAAGCATATGTATGTGGGCTTTCCTCACCCATATAGTATGAGCTCAGGACTCTTACCAGGTACTAAAATAGTACCTTATTATACCTGCTGTGCCAATTCAAAAATATTTATAGTGTTAATGTAAACAGGTAATTATTCTGTTTATTTCACATAGATAGCAATGTATAACATGACAATGTATAGCTTATCGAATAGCTAATAGCAATTATTAACCCATGTACGAAATTCAAACATTCATGAAAAATGCTTGTCCTTTGGGTGAAGAGTGAACCTTTAGGACCGTGTCTTCTGAGAAAATTAATAGAATTTTGTATATTAAAAAAAATTAACAGAATGCAATTAGTATAAAACAGTCTTTTTTTTAATTTATTGATTGTTGACATTAGCTTTGCACACCCTGCCAGACAAACAGGGTATTTGTGGATTTTATTTTCTTGCAGTTGTTGTGCAGGGCTCAAGTAATTTTATATATTTGTTCCTGAAAATAAAAATAAATAGTATATACATACTGTAAATACACACTGTATAAAATAAAACTATATAAACATACAGTATATACAGTCAAACCTGTCTTAGCGGCCACCTTTATAGAACGGCCACCTGCCTATAGCAGCCACTGAAAAATCCCCCGCAGCAAATTTACATGTTATAGACCCTGTGTATAGCAGTCACCTGTCCAACGCAGCCAGCGGCCACCCATTTTGTCTCCCTTGGTCAATATCTGACCGCATATAGCGGCCAAATTACCGACTCAAGTAGAAGCTTCATGCACGAAAAAGTTTTGTTTTTCAATCAATGAAGCCGTCGTATGTAGACTTTAATTACTGAGTCCTAGCTCAGTCACAATCATTCACAAGGATCCACACAAACTGTCAGTTGTTCCACATAAAAAAGCCGTCTTCTTTTGAGCTTGCTATTTCCTGGTCAAACATGTAACTTTAAGAGCATTTGCACCAAAACATTACCGCAAAGTAGGCTGGGAACAGGATGTGCTCCCAGCGACGCTACAATAAAAACAAAACATACGCTAGCATGCATGCGGCAGCGGGAGCAAAACTGAGTTCGGTTGTACTTAATTGAAGTATTTTAGAATGTACTCACATTATTTTTCATCAATCCTCATCCACAAATCCATCAAAGTCCTCATCTTCTGTATTCGACATAAAAAAGCCGTCTTCTTTTCCGTTCGCGACTAGTCTGTTAACTTGTCAGTGTTATTCAGCTCCGAAGCAAAGAAGGAAACTTCTCCTGTTGCTTCTGCCAACTTTATTTATTGAACGCGGCCACCAGACAGCAGCTCAGAACACACACACATCTCTCAGCATCGTCTCTCCTTCCTGCTTGCCCACAAGGCAAAGGTTAAACAAGCCCCACTACATAGCTGTCCAGCCAATGCCTGTAACAAGTGACACCGACTCACGTCGCCGATGCACTTTAATGGCTTTGTTAACAGCGGAGAACACTGCAGGACTTTACATCCTCGCCAACATAAACACACTTCCCAACTCTCTCGAAACTCACAGCTAGCACTGAGCTTAGCTCTCCTGCTCGGGACGCCCACCGTCACTTCCCGTCACTTCCTGATGAACTAAAGCTGTAATGACACTCTGCCGTATAAAAAGTAAAATATTAAAAACAAGCGTAAGACGTTACTAGCACAGCTTTGTTCTGTGGGTCGTGGATATATTCTATCAGTTATTATTAAGCCTCTAGCTTCCTTTTAGTAAGTAAAAACCTTGGCTATGATTGCACTACATTGTCATGTAGACCTACAAAGTACAATTGGAAGAACAAGAGGTGAATAAATGTATTGCAACTGATGTGAAACTGATGAGGGGTAGGATTAAATAAGCTTTGCTTCTTCCTACTCCTTTTTGGACATGCAAAATTGTGAATTGTACTATGTGATGTACTACTGTTTGACTCATGCATGTTCAGGATGAATTAAAACCATGAACCATGATAATAACAAGCCTAGTAGTGCCGTACAACTTTTATCAGCAGTGCCCTCTACTGGTCAACATTATTATTATTATTATTTTTTTCCCTTTTTTTCCCTCTACTGGTCAACATTCAAACTGGACGCCAACCTGTCTATAGAGGCCACCTGTCTATAGCGGCATCTTAAGACCAGTTGAAAAATTGCTAGAATTTGCATTTTGCACATTTGGATCTTAATGAGGTTTAAGTAGAGCTACAATATGCAAAAACAAGAAGGGGGAGTGAGACAAAAAAAATTAGGATCTTGTATTTTAAACATACAAACAAACAAAAAAAAGATGTAGGTTGTTTATCACCTGATCAAAAGTTTAAGACCACAGGCTATAAATCCGAAATCTGCTCAAAATGTTCATTTTCTGTCAGGCATTCACACTGTCATGCCCTCCTGATGGCTAAAGCTAAGAAGCTTTCTCTTTTTGAACGTGGTCGGATTGTCGAGCTGCATAAGCAAGGCATCTCGCAGCGTGCCATTGCTGCTGAGGTTGGACGCAGTAAGACAGTTATTCTAGGTTTTTTTTTAAAGATCCTGAGCATTATGGAACAAAAAAGTAAAGTGGTAGACTCAAAAAAAATCACACCTGCGCTGAGCTGGAGGATCTGATTGGCTGTCCATGAAGACACAGGGCGGTCTTCCACCCACATTAAGGCTCTTACTTGTGCCGACTGCACCGCAATCCTCAAGCAAGCTCCCCCTGTAAGTACAGCTGTTAAAGTGTGGAATGAAGAAACTGATCAAGTACTTCAGGACTGCTTTGGCTGCACAAACTGGGGTGTCTTTAAAACTGCAGCAGGGAGGGAAGATTGTACTGTTGATTTGGATGAATATGCGTCTGCTGTCACTGCCTACATTAGCACATGCATAGAGACTGTTACCACCACCAAGTATTACAAAAAATACCCTAATCACAAACCTTGGATGAACTGTGATGTAAGGGCTAAGCTACATGCTCGTTCGTCTGCATTTGTCATGGGCACCGTTGAGGACTACAAAAAGGCCAGATATGACCTGAGGAGGTCCATACGAGAGGCCAAAAGACAGTACAGACAGAAGCTGGAGGGCTACTATTCCACCTCAGACCCTTGGCGCATGTGGGCGGGGCTTCAGCACATCACGGAGTATCGACAGCGGAGTAGCGTATCCACATCCAGCCAAACCACACTTCCAGACGAGCCGAATGAGTTTTACGCACGCTTTGACACCCAAACTCCTGATGAGCAGACAGAGTGGCTGGGCTTGGGCACACAGGCCTTACCTCTCATGGTGACATCAGCTGATGTGCGCAGGGTTCTGAACAAAACAAACCCACGAAAAGCAGCAGGCCCAGACAACATCTCAGGCCGTGCACTTCGGGTTTGCTCATCAGAGCTGATGTGCTTGCTGACATATTCAACCTGTCACTTGCACAAGCATCTGTACCAACCTGCTTTAAATCCACCACCATAGTGCCCGTACCCAAGAAGAGCAACGTGACCTGCTTGAATGACTATCGCCCTATAGCACTCACTCCTATTGTAATTAAGTGCTTTGAAAGAATAGTCATGACCCACATCAAAAAGAGCATCCCGGCAACTGTGGACCCTCTACAGTCTGCATACCGCCAGAACCGGTCCACTGATGATGATGCAGTCAATAAAACTCTTGAATCTTGAATAACCATCAGACGGCATCTGCGGGAAAAGGATTTAAAAAACAAAAAACAAATTCAAAGACCTCGTCTCCTTCAACGCCACAAAAGTGCCCGTTTAGACTTCAAACATGGGACATTGAAAGGTGGAAAAAAGTTTTATTCTCTGATGAGAAAAAATGTAACCTTGACGGTCCAGATGGCTTCCAACGTTACTGGCAGGACAAGGACATCCCACCTGAGGTGTTCTCTACCCGGCACATGGAGGGGGGGGGGTCCATCATGATCTGGGGTGCTTTTTCATTCAGTGGAACACTGGAGCTTCAAGTAGTGCGGGGTGGTCAAACGGTGGCTGCTTACGTACAGATGTTGCAGTGGGCATCCCTCATGACTGAGGGTCCTCGTCTGTGTGGTAACAGCTGGGTTTTTCAACAGGACAACGCTGCAGTTCACAATGCTCGCTTGACCAAGGACTTCTTCTCTTTCTTCTCTTTTGGACCATCCTGCATGTTCCCCTCAGTTAAACAGAACATTTGGGGACGGATGGCAAGGGAAGTTTATAAAAATGGCCATCAGTTCCAGACAGTTGATGCCCTTCGTGATTGGAGCAATGTTCCCACTAGCCTCCTGGAAACACTCGCATCAAGCATGCCCAAACCAATTCTTGAAGGGATTAACAAGAACGTTGGGGCTACTCAATACTGTATCCTACTGAGAATATTTTTTATTCTGGTTTGGAGAGTTTTTTGTTATTTTTTGAGCGATGGTCTTAAACTTTTGATCAGCTGATAAACAGTCTATTTCAGTTTAATTGTAGTTTTCAATAAATTACTTTTTCAAAGTGCTTTTGCATATTGTAGCTCTACTTAAAACCTCATTAAGATCCAAATGTGCAAAATGAAAATTGTAGCTATTTTTCAACTGGTATCTATATTGGTATCTATATTGTATACCAGGAGTCACCAACGTGGTGCTCGCGGGCACCAGGTAGCCCCCCACGACCACATGAGGTGCCCGCAAGCCTGCTTTTCATTCAGGTTTTCAGTTAATAATGAAAGAACAGTAGAAAGAAATGCATTCTGAAATACAACATGTGAGTTGTGGACACCAGCATTTTGTTAATGTCCTGGTAAAACAAGCATATTCGCTTTGTTTGGGTTTAAAATAAGCTTTGAAAATAAATGTTACAAAAATGAGTAGCTCTTGGCCATTTTCATTTTGTAAAAGTAGCTCTCACAAGGAAAAACCTTGGTGACCCCTGCTGTATACACACACACACAAACACACACTTTTCTTTGTCATATTTGTGGAGTGTGTATAAACAGGACTTTTTTTTTGCAGGTGTCTGCCAAGGCTCATGTAATTATGTTGCTGGAAATTTGTAAATGTATTATCGTACTTAACTTTTTATAAGATATCATCCATTTTTTATGAGAATACACAGATTTAGAGAAAACTTTGCCATTTTTTTTTAAACCTGCATACTGTCTATTATATCTATATATTACTGGCAATAGATGATTAAGAATAAAAAAAGTTTATGTAATGGAGGCAAATAAAGTCTGTTCCATTTCTCTTCCTATTTAGCCCCATTGTCATGCATTTTTCTGCTTAAGGCACCAAAAACCATAATGGCTCAAGGGGTCAGTGTCTATTGTTTCCCATGAGATTTTAAAACCCAGCTTTTTTGTGGTACCCCCCTCCTTCGCTGCTATACCTTTCTACGGTATGAACTCAGTACAGAGCCGGGTGGAATGCTGCATTAAACCTTGCCAACAATGACAACAAAACACATTGACAAAAGCCAAAGGGCCAAACCCGATTTCGGTACCTCCCCTGGACATACAATGCTTACCTCAATACTCAACCTGCCTCTCCAATTCAACCCAACCCTTGCCCCCCTACCAAGCCAGGAATGCTGGAGGACAGTGACCTTTTCACCCAAGAATCCCACCTTGGTTTCTCAGGAAGATTAGGAAGTAGTACAGGAACTGGGTGTAGCTGTCAATCTCAGCTGGAGAGTGTTCCAGTATTCTGAAGGAGGACCATACGCCGAATTAGGAGAACTAATGTCTTGAATTTCATGTTGTATTTGAACAACCTTGTAGACTATTTTATTTTTCACTGCTTTGGCTATTATTCAAATATGTGAAAGCAATTCAACAGCAGTTTCCTATTACAGGGCCTTCCATTATGAATAAGTAAACTCAGCCTCTTATAAAGGCGCTTTTCCTGTCAATGGCAGCAGACGTCGCAAACATAAACATGAGAGTGGTGCGGTGCTCATATTCATTTTCCAAGTTCCATTGACTTCTGTGTTGCTGTTGGATTGAGGCCCCAAAACATTTCAGTTGTCTGTGAGGCCCCTAAAAGAAAGAAAAGCACAGGGGGCGCCATCAGGTGTGCTCGTGCTGCCCAGGTGGCAATTGTGAGCCACAGGGGACCCATTGGCACAAACACTCATGTTCCCAAGAGGTATTGATGGCAAAGAAAGTCTCTCAGTAGACACAAAGGGCGTAAGAAAATCTACTGTACATCTGCACGGCACATTTAAGGATTACCTCAACCACATAAAATCGCAGCAGTGGTGAAAAGACAAACAACAAAAAGTGGTTAGAAAAGCTCCTGACACACTCCAGAATTTAACATCTCGCCAACAGCTGGGTGTTACCTCAGTAGACCAACTAAAAAAAATACTCTTTCCTCAATTAAGTCTTTCACAAAGCAGAAAGTTTGAAATTCCAGCGTTGAGATAAAAGCGTAATCCAGAGAGCTCAGTCCTGATAACCAGAGTTAGCAACCATTACTGCAAAGTGTTGCCAGATGCTGCAACAGCTAGCTCGATCCTATCTTTGCTTTTTAAGTCGTCACATACACCGACTGGGCATGAATATGCAATAATACTCATGTGGATTCATGGTTTAAATGAACAATGGATTGGATGTACCTGAGGACACAAAATGGTCTAACGAGGTTATGCCATCAACATAAATGAAATGCTCACGCTGCAAACCTCACCTGAGCACCACATGCTGCGAGCACAAACCATCATTACTTTATACTTTATTACTGTACAGTAAGTTTTTGGCTTCTTATGGTGACCTTGTTCCCCACTCCATTTGAAACACTTTCCGTAAGTTTAGAATATATCAATTTGAAGCTAACTAGCTAGCTCTGTAGCATGCTATGTTTAAAGCGGCTGTCGTCTCTTGTGTCCCTGCAGTGATCCCGTAGCTTGCACATTAGCAATGTGGTTTGTGTAAACCAAAAATAGGAGTGGAAAAGTGACTATAGGGCTGTTATTGACAGGTTTCCTATGCTGTATCTACCAAAATATGCCTCTTACCACGGTCGGGTCTGAAACCAATTAACCGTGATAAACGAGGGACGACTGTATATTGTTATACTTCAAATATTTTCACTGCAATCGGGTTTATTACAAGATTATGATGAAAAAAAAATTCCCAAATTCTGTAAATTTGTAAGAGAGCAAAGACCGATTCAATTTAAAATAATAATTTCTCCGTTATTAATGAATTCACCTTAATGACAAAACATACTGTAGATGAACAAGGTCAGTATGTATGAAGGTGTGCAGTTTGGTGCCGTACCATATTTTTCTATCCAGTATAATGTGTTTACTCAACATCAGAGAGGACAAGGCGTGTCAGGGGTAAGGTATTTATAAGGGGTGAGGCCTTTATTTGTACTAATTTATCAAATAAAAGTACATATTTGTGTCACCCTAAAGAACAATGCACGATTGAAATAATACATAATTACAATATACTGTATGTAATGTGAAACGGGAGTTTAAAATAATATCCCAAAAATGTTTATTGAGGAAATGCTGAGAAACAGACCAAAACCAATGCAGGTTGAACAATGGCAGTCTGTGTGCAACTAATCTGAAGGTGCGTCACTCCCCAGAACATAAAAAATGGTCGCATATAACAGTGTGGGGCAAGCACAGAGGCGCCCGGAAACGCTGACTCTACAATTTATTTGCAGGCTTTGGTAGGTATTGCTGTTTTGGTTAGTAAGAGAGTTAGTATTAACCGGTATTAGCAATCAAATATATTATTTGTCTCATTTAGTGCTATTCAGCACATATTTAAATATTATGACAAAATAACATTCTAACTATAAACAAATGAAGGCTTTACTCTTACAGTATATCCTCAACTTGTCAGGTGTTTCTTTCGCATAGTGAGCATGAGCAGGTGTGCCTGTGGCATTCACCAAAGTCATTTATAAACTCAGGAAACATCACATCATAGCGAACTAGCAGGTCTGAATAGTATAATGTATTGTTTTCTTTCACTCTGATTCATTTCTGCAAGAAGTTGCAGGTTTGTGCGCATCGAGGCGCAATGGAAACCTAATCCATCAGGGAAGATCGAGGCGGGTGGGCCTAGGCTGTCTGACACTGGCCAGACGCCTCTGTGACAGCGCCTGCTTTAGGGCTGATACATGTGTTAGCTGGCAAACAGAGGACTACACTAAATGACAAAAATACTTTACAAAATATACAGAATTCAAATATTTGTTCAAGAGAGAGCTCAGCTTGCAGGAGCTTAAATATATTGATAAAATCCAGCGTACAATATTGAAGATGTAAAGCAGATCTAGAGTACATGAATAAAATAATTCAAACTTTAATTACATACTTTTTATTCCTTAGTGCTAATTCTTTAACAGCTCGCTAATGGTCAGATCAAATGTCTGCAGTGCCAAACAGAAGCATGCACTCTCTTTGTGCTAATCCACACGAGCGGCTTCCTACTGCAATCAAACCTTTTGTAAACTTCACAACTTGCAGCACCATGGACACCTCGGCTGCTTTATTTCAAACCTCCCTCCAACCACAAATAGGCCTAAATCGACCCAATTACTTAGTGCCTCTTTAAATGCACGTACCACATTTAGTGATCCTTTCCAGCAATGGGCTATGTGATCATGATCTTATTTTGCTGGTGTCTGTTTTGGAGCATCCATTCAACATCAATGGGACATCATGTTATCATAAATCAAATCATTATACATGCTATGACTTCATTTAATAGTCCCAGCATCAAGACTCACACATTGTTTCATGCACAACAACAAATAAAGTTGCACAACTTTATATCGGTATTTCTATTTTGCACATGCCTATGTAATTCGATCATAATACTCTGCCAATCAGATCTGCACATTTATGAACTATACAATTTATTAACTTCGTGCTTATCAAATATTATAATTATATAGCGTATTATTTATACATTTTATATTTATTGTTGTGTTTTTCCATTTAAATTTGATTTTTTTTTACCTTAATTTTGGCTAATGTATTTTATATTATTATTACAATTATTATTATTAATGGTTTTAATGATAATTTTAGAATTTTTGGGGGGAATTTTGGAAACCTAAACGTTTTATTTATTATGACAATGCTGCATTTTTCCATTAAAATATGCAGACTTGACATTTTTTCCTCTTTATTTTATCCGTTCTTAACTGTTTCACATTAAAGTGAATATTATTACTATTACTATTGCCTTATACCCTGAGAACTCTTTCTCAGCTGAGGGTTTCAAGCCTTTCCCAATGCATTGTTGTTATCAGCAATGTTTAAATTTGACTTCAGCAGCATCAAAGCTTATTACCATAGAGTGTCGCCTTTATTAGACTAGGAAGAAATATAACTTATATGACAAAAGCACTCAAAGAAGTGAGCAACGCTGTTACAACTCAAATAGCTCCTGTTTCTGAAACATAACACTTAACTGGTTCCAGCATCCACTGGCAATAATGCACACTTTGTACCCAGTGCCATCCTGCAGCAGCACTGTGAAGACAGTGAAGGTGACAGACGAGACTATGCTCTGTGCGCGGGTTAGCATATGGTAGCAATCAGGGAAAGTGAGGGTCTGCTGGCCCTACGGTAATTAGCACGCAGCCTCATGTTCATGTTTCTTATAATAGCTCAACACAGCCCGGTGTGGACTAAAAATAAACAGGGCAATTAGGGGCGGCAAGGAAGGTCGTCATTTGAGGGCTGTGACCTTTGAACCTGGGTCAGAACCCATATAGAGGTGTCCATGTGGACCACCTGCACCCCTGTGGGTCGCTGGGGGAAAGGAGCCATGTCGTGTTTATGTTAGGGGTCAGGCGCAAACTATTGTAAGCTAAGTTGGATGTGTGAGTAAACACTTGTCTATTTATATCAGCAGGCTCAAAGCCGCCTGTGTTTTGGAGATGAGATGCCACTGTGGCACAAACTTTAAAGGGAACCTATTCTACAGTTCCAACTCTTCAGACTTATGTATATGTTTAAAATGTTGGACTCTGGAAGTGCCATATCATGAGGTTGGTGTGTTTCAAAGTTATGCCTGGTTTAAGCGACCCCTGACCAATCGCAACAGAGTAGGCGTGGTCGGGGAGGAGGCTGAGGCTTTCCGAGCATGTTGGGCAAGAGACGAAGAATGTGGATTTACCCTGCACACAAATACACAGTATTTTACTAAAACAGATTTACTAAAGTGACCCCACTGGGATCCAGTATTGTAAAAGCAGCTGAAATGATTATGCTAGGCAAGTTATTAGTCTAAAATATACTGTATATAAATCATGCACATACACCCCTGCTGCACCCATAAGTGTGTTTTTATCTAAATTCTCTTCTTGCACTGGCTAGAAGTTGGGTGCAGATGTTAACATCAACCACCCAAAGAAAAACAAAAGCCTTTCACACCTGGCAACTCTCAAACACAACTTGGCACCAAAAGAAGCGGCACAGGTTGTCCGACGTTGACCTTTCACCTCTCTTGATGTCAATGAACCTCTCGTCCAATTAAACGATGGAAGCTTCCCTATGGCTTGTCAGGTACAAAGACAAATGATTCTATCAGATGTTCTTTCAAATGGCAAGCAGACAAGCACAAAAATGATTCTATTACTGAAAGCCATTTGACTGTGAAGGTTTGGTGACTTAATGGCTCTACACACAAAACACAGCAGCACAAACTCTGCAGCATGTCAGTATTGTCCGATCCATCAAGGACTTAAAATATGATTGACTGTGAGCAGAGCTGGCACGCTGCAATGACAAGAAATCATATTGTATTGCTTTGCATATGAAGCAGATTAATGGCAATATGTTTGAGTCCCAGTGGGCCAAAACAAACAGTGAGAGCAAGCCGCGCATCAACAGACCTAGCTATTTTTAAAGCCACATTTGGCCTCGGCGCTACGTGCCTACCACAGCAAAGGCTGCTTGATCCATCATGGAAGCCAAACACAAAGACAATGTCTAACGCTGGAGCCTCAAAGCACCAACCGGGCCAAATAATGTATTTTTACTTTCCATTTTTCACCCACACTGACTTGGTGTGCTGTAACTAAACGTGCTTTGTCCAGTTTTCAGCGAGGTCCTTCATGAAGCTTGACCTGGTTGGTGGACTAGCCCTCTGACCCCCCAGAGAAGAAAGACCCTTGCTTACAAAGTGTTTGTTCTTACTGTCAGCCTTCAATTGAGGATAATTGTCTCTTTTAGATCTTAGAGGGCCTGTGATCTGCCATCCATTGAGCCCAAGAGGAGGTTATGTTTCACCTAAGGAAAGAGGTGGGGGGGGGCTTCAACACAAGCCTTGACATTGATGTAAACATAGCATCAACATCAAAAGGTTTAGAATGAGATACTTAAGAAAATGTGTGTGGAATACATATCAACTATTTAAGGCATTTTGAATATGTGAATTTTTAGGTAGAACATCTTATTTCATTTTTAAATGATTCATTCATGTATTATTAATTTTACTGTTTATTTGGTGTGTTTGTATGTCTTTATAAATGGAGTTTCTCTCCAGTAATCCCTTATCGCAGTACCAGACCCAACCGTGATAAGTACCTTTCCGTGAAGGATTCCTTATTTATAAATTGAATATTTTCCTTCTAAATATGGTTTTTAACATTAGAGCCCTCTAAACATGAAATATTATATACCTATTTAATACCTAAATAAGACTTGTGCTTGTGTGTGCTGTTATACTGTAAATGCGTTCCCTCGAGGAGCTGAGTGGTGGGCAGACAGGAAGTGATGTCAGAGGTTGACAGTTTGCTGGCGTTACTGCAGCAACAGTAGCCTGTGTTTTTATTAGGGAAAACAAGATTTTGACTCTTTTCAGATATGTATGTTGAGTTGGTCCGTCTAGGTCAGGGGTCGGCAACCCACTGCTCCGGAGCACCACATGTGGTTCTTTAGCCTCCTTGTTGCGGCTCCCACGCCGAAAAATGAGCAAACAACTGAAAATTATGTAGCGCTAAAAGACATTTTCAAAATAAGCACTTCTTTCTAAAAAGTACCCAACTGTAGATGGGCGTAAGAGAGCGATTTCGGAACTACTACAGAAGGTTGAGCAGAGCAAATCTTCCAGAAGTGGATGAACACTCCAAACTCAACTACACCTGCTAGTGTTGTGGCACGTGAGATCGTAAGGAGGGGGAAGCTGTTCAGATGAAGAATACATCAAAGAATCGTTCATCAAAATATCAGAGCTTCTATTCTCTGACAAAAATACAAGACAGGTCCAAAAGAATGGCAACAAACATCACCATTAGGCAAATTGATGACATGAATTGTGATGAGTTAAGTGATGTAAATGGTATTGAGCAGACAGCACTGATATGTAGAAATGTGAACTCTGATGTTAAAGTTGGCTTGTTGTCTTGTTTTAATTTTACACAAATACAGGAACGACTCAAAAAGGCATGCATTGTTTAGTGTTTAAATTATTTCAAAGTAAGCACTTCTGTTAGTTAAATTCTGTTGTTGGAACGGGGAGAATTTTGAAAAGATTAAAACTATTTTTTTAAGTTTATGAGCTGTGTAATGTATTGTGGTTCCAGACTATTTTTCTTTACTTGAAGAGGAAGCAAAATGACTCTTTCGATGGGAGAGGCTGCCGATCCCTGGTCTATGGCCTAACCGGGCCTAACCGATGTATTAATCGAAACATCAAGTTTCAGATGAATCAATTAAGAAAATAATCGTTGGTTGCAGCCCTAGTATCATGTAAATAAATTATGGAATTAATCGTTTGTTTTCATTTTTTATATTTTCTGAATGTGTATGCCATTATGTCACCATATTCCAGGAGATTATACTTTAGCTAGGTAATGGAGCTCACACAAACGGCTGGAAGACGGCTGTCCATTCAACTTGTCTATCTTTTCAAATGTTTTTCTGGGATGCGTCGCCCACTGTGTGCGCTCAGACAAACATTTTAGTTACCAGAGCAAGCGCCTTAGAAAAACAGATTGATCCATTTATTTTCTTATTTTTTTAGTTATTCATAACATTATCTTTTAGAAAACAGAACAAGTGTAACAGTCTAAAAAACATGAATATTTTTCCATACTTAAGTTTCCATTTTCCACAGTTACGCAGCAACATTGTTTGCAGACAGCCTTACCAGCTGTTACATTGTATCTCACAAGATTGAGTACACACTTCTCATTTCAGCAACCAGTACATCTTCTCAAGAGACAATTGTAAAGTTGGATATACTTTAAAGTAGTCAGTGTATAGCTTGTTTAGCAATATAGAATTAAAATTCTATCCATTGAAAATGAATGAAAACATAGCCATTCTTGTCTAAATATCTGGCGACACGAGTGAGTACCAAGATAAGTATGTTTTTTCTACAGTCAAGTATGGTCGTGGTGGCATCATGGTCTGAGGTTGCATGAGTGCTGCCGCCACTGGTGAGCTGCATTTCCAACATGTATTGTGAACTGATATGCATTGATTCTGAAGCAGAGCATGATCCCCCTCCGTTCGGGAAGTGGGCTGGATGGCAGTTTTCCAACATAAGACCGAACACATCTCCAAGATAACATGTGCCTTGATGCGTAAGCTGAGTGTGAAGGTGAAAGAGTGGCCAGACCTCTCTCCAGTGTACTCACCGCTCACTCCCAAACATAGCAGATTTTATCCCACCTGGTGTTTCTGTGACCCTCTTACATGCAGCCAAAATGCTTTGTATATTAACTACTTTGCTTCTAGTTTGCACTTCATAGCCACTACTGTCGTTTCCTGCAGTCTTGTGTTACACCTGCATAGCTGCTTGGGTCACATAATCATCTCCCAGTGGTCGTCCTTTTAGTGCAGCTGTTGAGCACCAGTGAAAATTAGCATAAGGTGAGGTCACAACTGCAAAACCATTAACATTTTCAAATTCTAGCTTGAATCTCACACACATCACAACCCCCTTCTCCCTGCCTCACTATTTGGCAAGGCCTCTCCATCTCCCTATCTGTGCGTGGCTGTCACACGCTCTTCCTGGCTGCTTGGTCGGTGCCTCATGTGGGGACAATGTGTGCGCTGTGCTGTGGCAGAGTAGGCAGCCGTAAGTCTGTAAAAGGAGGAAGTGGTGCTGTTTACCCCAGAGGAGTAGGAGTGTTTATCCTGACTCGCTGCCTTTGATCTTTTACTGTTAATCACTTCCTGCCGCACACTGTATGAGAACTTAGCGAAAAGGCCCAGCCGCCATCTTGGATTCCCAGTGCAGAAAAGCCAAAAGAGTACTGTCAAAAGTATAAGATGCCCTGTAATTATCACACAATGAAGGCTCTAATTGCTGTGAACAAAATATATTCAAATTCAGCCTTGCCTGACATGGAGCCCTCTTAAACACAATGAGTGGCACTTCCAGGAACAACAAGCACAGAGCTGCCGAAAGAAAGCACCAGCATCTAGTAGTATGTTGACATGCACAATTTCATTGCGCTAATGCTCATACTGCGTGACTTGTCCTGGTATACATGCATTGAAGAATAATAAATATTTATTAATCATTTAATAGTACTATGCTTGTATATGTCACTTGTCACTATTGAGCCTTTTTTGGTACATTTGCAAATCAACAATGCAACAAAAATGGGACAGAAAATGTTGTAATGTGCATGCCACGCCACTAGTGAGTGATGTCACATGTACAGAAACACTATGCACATAAGCACCCACTGCTTGTCCTATGTGATTGATCTTCTAAATAGCACAAGCAGTGCAGTAAATGTAAACTTTGCTGGAGAAGTTTTCTATGTACAAATACTACTACAGTGCTGGGTTCTACCATTACTGGTTTGACTTTGACACTTGTGTGCTCAGATTGAACACTTAACATGTACGCACAAGTCTTTTGCACTATTTTTTAGCATTTACTTGGGTAATATTGTAATAATCCTGAATATGAGATGTCCCCCCTTTTTAAGACCTTTTTTCTCAAAAATAATTTTAAGACAAATATGACGACAAATTTAGTTTTTAAAGACAATTTTCAGTGTCAGTGAAATAACTGGTAGATTGGAATAAACAAGCATATAACGGTATATTTCTTAGCTGCTCAAAAGTTGCTTGATGACTGTTTTGTTGATCACCATTATCTTAAAATTAGCATCATAACGCCTGCTCCGTTTGCTGACTTGCCCAACATTTGAGACACTTTTTTTCCCCCAACATGTCTGTGTGCTGCAGCCGCCAGGTCACTGGTGTATGTGAGTGACAGGAAGAAAAGCTCTGACTTTCTTTGGGAAAAGTCGTTGGGCTCCATCTGCTAGTTTGGATGAATCTCTATAGACTGAATATAAGATGACCCATCTTCTTCAGACTTTTTTCTCGGGAGCAATTACTGCCTTATATCCAGTTTTGTTCCAAAGTTAGCTATTTCAGGATACAAATCGGTTGTCATGCAAACAAACATCCAAAACAACCCTTTTAAATTCATTTTCAGTTTTTTTTCCCCCTGGTTGACTAAATATTAAAACAAGCTAGCAACCTCGAACAGTAGACGGTAAACGATATTGTATGCTGCACTGGCCATGTTTAGCCTGGTCTTGTAGTAATTCTATAGGCAAACTGTGCAAACTTTACAAAATGTGGAGCATGCAGAGAAAGCTTGGTGTGGTTGTTTACACGCTTAACTGTTTACTGGCTTAACTTCTCATCAGCATGAGCCACTTGTGTGACTTTGTCATTTGTCCATGAAGCCTCCATCCTACAATGCCTATGATCACTTGAGGGGGGGGGATTCAAAAACAAAACCTCACACTGCACATTTCAAACATCTGAGAGCATTTATACAGATTTGGAAATCAGAGGGTCTGCTGAAGGAAATTTAGACGTGCAACCAAGGCCTTTCTGCCTTAAAAAAAAAAAAAAAAAGACAGTTCCTGACCTCTGTTTAGACCCTGGCTTGATGGCCAGTCATGCACCTAAAAGCAAGCTTGAAAGCCCCCTGTTGTACACCCAGCAGCACAACAGCTGTGGAGTTCGTAGCAATGCTTGGGTGAAAGACCAAAGATGAACCATGACAATGTTTGCCTCTGCGTGAGCGGCTTAAATTTTCTAGAGTCAATGCCATGATGAAATTGATGTGTCTTCTATTATTTGTCAACTCTGCGTGTGTGCGTAGCTTGTGGGTGGCAGTGCATTCTTCTATTTAGACATTGAGCAATGAATGCAGTGAAGTCGTTTTGAAGCATGCTGGCAACTTGATTTTACTGCTTTGTTTTTGAACAGTTGAGCAAAGCTAAAAACTTCACAAATAATCCATGTACCATCCGGTTCAATCAATGCAACACACACGCTCAAAGGACCCTTCATTAGGTACCCATGCAAAGTTGAATGCTATCCAATAACAGTGCTTTATTAAATATTGTGATCATGTTTTAATCAAGCCTTTCTAATATTATGGCGACTTTATGTTGCGACATGACAGGGCCAGAATCTCGCAGCATGGATGCATCCATGCACAACCACAATAATCAAAATATTGTTAAATGTATGTGCATTTCACAGTCAATGTGATTTTTTCATACAAGTTGTATTTTTTTTTTGTTGCATATGTACCTAATGTTGTGGCTGGACCAACATCCACAAATGACAATACTTTAAATGCCTAGTCATCAGCTGGCGGAGCAATGTAACAAATATGTCAGTTTGCCCACACAGATGTAATAGTAGCATGTGGTTTGAATTTATAACAGCCACATAACACACAAACACAAACCTTACACAATATGGGAATTTATCATGCTGGGTTGCTTGCTCTGACTCATTCTGTTCAAGTGTGAGGTTTCGTCTTTGTGTTTTCCTGTGACTCTATCCATGAGAGTGTGTGTGTGTGTTTCTGACGAGGCTTGCGTGACTAGTGCGGCGTGTGAGAGCCGAGTGGAAAGGTTCCTCCTCTCCTGCCTAAAGGGAAATGGCAGTGCGTTGTGTGCATCTTAACCTCTTTTAATCCCACAGAAAGTTTTAAAAGGCCATGTTAAAAACCAAGCAAGCCCTCTGGGAAACTTCACATAGCATGCAGGTATTATGATCAGTCACTTTCATGAACACTACACTTCCCCACATATCCACCACCATAACTAAAAATATTCACTTGGCTTCATTTAGTAGACATTTTGACATTTTTCAGTGCAACTTTCTAGGTATAAATGTTAAAGTTGTAGAAACTGTTAAAGCTTCCAAGAGTAGGCAAAACAGGGCCATCATCCGCTTCATACGTAATCAAAGAGCAGGTTGAGCTTCAAGCACTTCAAATGGCTCCCCACTCAACAGGTTTTAGCAACTGTGGAGCAGTTGAGGTGAGTCACACTCACTACTTGTCATCTCACCGCCGAAACACGATTTGTTATTCTAACTGGCCTCTGTCCTTTTTGCTTTTTAGTGGAGCTGGCCGACTCCTCGCCCGCCTGTTGCACCACGCGCAACACAGCAATAGAGATTATAAGACAACAACAAAAAACTGCTGTAAGTAAGCATAGTCACGTGTTGTTTAGCGAGGGTTTGAGTGTGACACTCAATAGTGCCAGGAAAGATGTTTAAGAAGGGAGGAGGACCTCCGTTTGATGACTTTGACTAGCAAGCTTGTCAAGGAAGGCTCTTGAAAGGCTGTCCAACAACTGTATTATTAAACAGCAAGCATTTAAGGACAACAAAAAGGAAAATATATTGAAAGTGTTGGAGGGAGGAAAGTCCTGAAATACAGTGGAAAAAAAGTTGTAATATTACAAGAAAAAATATCAGAACATTACAAGGATAAAAGTCAAATGTTACTGAGAAAAAGTTCCGAAAATAAGTGTAATCTTAATGAGTGTACGTCAAAATTCCCACACCGATAAACAAACTGTTCATTGTTTGTAAAATGAAAATGACGGATGTTTTTTCTTGTAATATTACAACTTTAGCCCCATACAATCATGTTTTCCCTCTTAATATTCTGACTTTATTCACAAATGTATTCAGAAATTATTTCTAATTCAATGATTTTTTTTCCCCGTAATCTTACAACTCAAGAACGTTTGTAATATTAGGACTTTATTCTTGTAAGGTTTTCCACATTTTTTGCTGTAAGTTGTTTTTCCTGGTAACATTACTTAATTCTTGTAAAAGGTTTCTCACTTCATTCTCAGACTTCATTCTCATTAAAGGATTTTTTCCCCAAAATTCTGACTTCTCACAAAATGACGAGCACTGTTTTCATAATATTGACTTTGTCTATTTTTTCCCCTCATGTTGTAAAATTTTGACTTTTTTCTCATAATATTGACTTTATTCTTGCAATTAGAACTTATTCTTGTAATTCTACACTGGATTCTTGTATTTTTTGTTGTTGTTGCCCTAAAACCTCCTTTGCAATAGCTGAAAAATTAATGTACCAAAAAGTCTGGATACTGATAAAAGGCTTTCTTTGACTCTTTCAAAGCTCATTTACAAAGCAACCCCCCTAGTTTAGAGATGTTCAAATGAATGAATCAGTGCATTCACAACATTTAAAAGCATCTCGAATTTCTCTGGTGACTCGATTACAGTCAGAAATCAAGCGACAACATGACAACATGAGACAGCCCGACGCAAATGAAGAGTAGCTGGTGGGCTCTGTCACATGATGTCACAAAGGATTTAGCATCATCCATCATGGAGTCCTGGTGCAGACCATTTGTGTTGTTTATAGCGATGACGTTCACATGTGAATCAAAGAGTGTGGGCGGAACAGTGGCGTCCTCTTTGGATTTCGTCCACATGTTGTGTCGCCTTTATTTATCTTTCCAAAAGCAGCAGATGTCACTTCTCATGCTAAGTGCCGTCACTAAACAATATCTGCTGCAATTTTTGCATCTCTTGGCATACACAATAAACAATGCCAAATAGGTGCTATCTTAATGCAGAGAAGCTAATGAAAAAGGTTCAGACCTTCAGGTCTAAGCATTTGAGATGTGATGCATTAAGAAGGGGAGTAACAGCGATGGGAATGGAAGGAAGCGGAATTGTTGGTAGAGGTGGAGATGTTGCACCCTGCTGCTTCCCAATCCGAGTGACAATGTGACAGGTGGAGGGGGTTGTCCCATTTGTGTGTTCCTGGGCCTCGGGGATGAGCTTCACCTGTTGCAATCATGCCCTGACAGGTACGACCCGCCCTCCATCAACGAGCCCACCCCCCACCGAAATCCCAACCACCGCCCGCACCCGACAATTCTTTTATTCCATCTCAGAGTTCAATCTGGTCAGTTCAGCCCCCTAGTATGCTTCAACTTGTGGGCGGATGTGTGGCAGCTTAAAGATTCCCATCTGTTGTCCTTGAATGGGTGCCGAAGAGGAGCTGGGAATGGAAGGAAGCGGAATTGTTGAGTTTTCTTCCTCCATGATCAGGTCTAGAATGCCTAGTATGATATTTGTGTTGGAAGAAGAGTATTGATACTTGTCACAGCAGTTGGAATAATACAAACCGGCTTGAAATCATGTTCACTGTTGCATAACTGCCATAAAAACACTGACGACTTGCAGTCATTTATTGTGTGGAAGCATTCAACGCTACAGTAGTGCTAGAGTGTGCCAAAATGTATGTTTTGCTCAATTGATTACAATTGCTTTTCTTATCCAAAAAAGGTTTTCAATATTTGACATTCTCTGAAAAATTAGGACGAGAAAAGGACAAGGACTACAAAAGAAATGATGTCAAGGCACTACTTAAAGTGTGTACAGAACATCCAAACAAAGTGCTCTTGATATCAAGGGACATTTTTGAATAAAATCTGGGAATATGCTATGGTGTATTAGTCCTCAATTAATTGCTTTTTTGGCATTTTGGTTTGGTTACAGCATACTCAACATTTAGTTTGAATCTGAGGAATTTGTAGTATTTTGACTTGATAGCATAGGGATATTAGGGTGTTTTATTCATTCGTTTAATAATACTTACTCTTTAATAACTCAATACTGAGTTGCATCTGTTTTCCTTTCGTACACTGATACACATATGGCACACACATTTGGCATTACAACCAAACCTGAATAGGAACTACCACCAAATACGTCAACATCAGCCACTGAAATACAAACAAGAGCCAACACACCGAATCCTGAATTTATATAACGCAAAGTTTAACATGATGAACTTCAATGTGAAAAGAAACTATATTAAAAGCTTCTAAAATTCAATTGAATACATTTCTATATTCTGCGATTGGCTGGCTACCAGTCCAGGGTGTACCCCGCCTGTCGCCCGAAGTCATGCCCCAGCAACCCTAATGAGGAGAAGCAGTATAGAAACTGAATGGATGGATGGACATTTCTATATTCTTTAATGGCCTGGAGTTTGGCAAATTTAATTTTGGAGGTTTTTATAAATTTAATAAAGTAAATACCTTGCGTTGTTTAAAAAAAACAAAAAGTTCTCTCCACAAAATGAGGTGGTCTCTCTTTTCTGTGTGCTCTAAAGATGTAAAAACAGATAAGAGCCAGCTAAAAATGCATGTAATGGGAGGCACCTATTCCACCTATATAAAAAAAACCTCTAAAAATCGCCAACGCTCATTTATATAATGTGACCTGCATATTAACCAAGCTACAGCGAAACAGTTATTATTATTAACATTGTTACGCCGAGGAACTATGTTTCTGGCGTAGTGACACCTAACCTCGCCACACCACAGTAACTAGCTACTAGCCAGCTAGCAATGAGCTTCACTACACACTCACAGCACGTCTGCGCCGCGCTCACAATGCCTCAGGCCACTACCGAAAGATAACACTACATATTGAAGCTGCCGCCACTGCTGCTGTGTTTTTGTTTTTGAGTTTGGAAAAGTTAATGCTAGGTGTAGGCGTTCGTTTCTATGTTGCTAAGTGAAATCAATGCACCCAGAAGGAAGTTCCGGTAATGCTTAAAAGGACCAAAATATGGCAAACTACTGTAAGTATTACATGTTATCCTGAACGTACCTTGGTCACAGCATGTATCTAAAACCATAAAACGTTGTTGGAGGTTTTTGGTGGTGTTTTAATAGCGGAATAGGTGTGTCCCATTAGTGCATTAATTCCCTGCCTATTTTCATCTGTTTTTATATCTTTACAATGCACAGAAAAGAGAAAGACGTGTGTTCATGTCTCACATAACGATTGTGAATGATGGGCAAAATTCCAAAAACTGTGCAGTTTTCCTTTAAAGTTGTACCATACTGCTGTACATCAAACAATAGCAATTTGGCAAATTTTAGCTACTAACGTTAGCTATCATTGAACGGATAGCATCATAACCAAACAATGATACCAAATTGTTGGTTGCTTCTCTGAAAATGCTTTTGTGTACAGTCATCCCTTTTTTATCGCGGTTAACTGGTTCCAGAACTGACTGCGATAACTGAATTTCGTAAGTACGATTCAATATTAAATGGAATATTTTCATAGTTAGAAAACCTGTTTTTGTTTCTGAGTACAATTTTTAACATTATTAGAGCCCTGTAAACATGACATAACACCCCTATACAGCCCTATTATTCTTTATTCTCTACACAACTGTAGTGGGCAGGCTATGGAATCACTACAGGGACAGGAGATGGCCACTGCTTTAAACATAACATGCTACTGAGCTAACTAGTTAGTTTCCAATATGTTTATTCTAAACTTAAAGTATTTCAAACAAAAGTGAAAAAAAGTGAAAAAAAAACGGAACAGGGAATAAGGACAAAGTAAGACGTCAAAAACTTACCACTTCCACATGGACTGGGAGAACTTTATTATTCTTATTTTTTTAAACACGATAGCGTGAGGGAGCGATGTTTGAACCGCTATGTAGCGAGGGTCGAGTGTATGTGCATGTGCCACGGACAACAGGCAGCAGTGAATGAAGGCTGCGAATGCCAACCATCTTACTCAAACACAAATTTACAAAGTTTAACTTTGAATTCTGATAAATATAAACATGTATTTGTTCAATCTGTTCTTTTAAACCACACCTGCTATTCGGTGGTGGTGTTTTTGGTTGATAATTGGCTGGTCTTTTGGAACCAAAGAGGGATGGTACCTTTAAGAAACATGCCTGTGAAGATTCTCATTCATCCAGGTCACTGTATTCTCAGGGCATTCAATCGATTGCAACTGAACTGTTCAGGTTGTCTTAGAAGTCGTTTCGCCTCTCATCCGAGCAATTCATCAGTTCATCAGCTTCAAGATACATAAAATATTCAACTAATTTTTAAAAATCATCCTCCTGTCTGGAGTGGGCTCCCCTCAGCAGGAGCCAGGGAAGTGGCGGCCTGGTGCCAGTAAACACTGAGCTTTTGTTTGTGGGAATCAGCCTCAGGTGCAGTTGACCCCTGACCTTTAAGCCTGCAGGTTGAACAAAGGGCCATTAAGGAGAGCTGGGCATGTCTCCACTCCAGAGACAGACTAAGAGACTCATGAAAAAAAAAAAAATGTAAATAAGTGTGCAAAAGGTTAGAACTTCCACACATGGAAGATGTCTTTAGAAAAAAAAGGAAGACCTTGCAAGCGCTTGGTATCTAAAACAAAGGGGACACTTTAGAATCATGTAAAAGATGTATGGTACACAAGCACTTCTTGTCTCTGATTTCCATCATCTATCAATCCTCTGGCCTTTAGGAGAGACATTCACCATCAAACAAGCGCTGACAGCAGTCATCGACGCTTGGGAATCCACAGCAGCTCCCTTCATCATCATCTGATCAGGGAAACAAGGTTGGCCCCCAAAGTAGTCCCTTGTCAGTGGCAAAACAAAGTCGAGACAGGGACATGTCCTCTGGGCTATTTGCTGGTGACAGCTACGTCCCTTCAGACTCACAATGGCCTCAGTCTCTCACATGCAGGGTCCTGGTGTGACAATAGGCTCAATCAGATGGAAAAGATTGTGTTGTGAGGGTATCCTGCATAGTGACTACCTTTACACCTGAAACTGACAGGTGGCTGATGGGTAAGTGCCGATTTTTTTTATATTTACAGCAAAATCAACATCTGAAGTCAAGGATGCCCAACTAGTAGGTTAGTTAAAGTTGCTCCACCCTGTGTGGAAATATTCTGCTGTGTCTGCATGGAGTCATGTCCCACCTCAGCTCGTCTCTTCTTTCTGGCTCAACACTGCCCCCTAGTGATATCTCATTGAGAATTAACATTCAGGCTTCAGTCCTGATGTAGACAGCATGACCTCACTGCCAAACTGGAGTTGCAGTCAGCATGAGTAAATCTCTGAAAATGCAATTCATGCTACATTGCACTGTTCTTTTTTTAAAAGCTGCTTTCACTTTTCACACTTTTTTAACAGAAATAGGATGGAGGATGCATGAGGTGATCTGTTTTCCTGCTGCCATCTTCAAATGCATTCCTAAAGAGTGACTACAGGTTCAGCTCGTGCTCCAGCTATGATGTGTACAAACTCAGTTGGCCACCTTGGCATCAGAAAGTCACTTAGCAAGTTCCTTTCACAATGTCTCTGAGGCCCTGTCTAAACGGAAACGGCCCTGAGATTTTTTTTTTTATTTTTGCGGGTTGAAAAAAAAATTTGCATCTACACTATGCTGAATTAGTTGCATTCAGACGGGAACGGATCACTGGGTGAAAATGATACATAATACACAAGCCACACCGACGTGTGGCGCTATCAACAGACACGCAGGAAGAACCGCATGACACACCAAACCATAGAGGAAAGAACATATGCGCATAAATCCGTAGTCTTCCACTTCCCAAGGCACATCTACACTTACCAGAAGTGGAATTACTTCTGCGAGTCATTATGGAGCATAAGACAGCAAAATATCAGGAGAATGTCAACTGGGATGAGTCATTTCCGTCCAAATATTCAGATATTATGTTGGCTAGTCGTCAAAGCTCAAGCTTCTGGTCACATGACTGTGACGGTGTGGCGGTGGGTCGGTGATGTCAGTGTTTGAGTAGGCTGTCTACACAAAAAAGGCAAGCCGGCATTTTCATATTTTCCCCACTTTTGAAGCAATTTTCAGAAAATTCAGTTTCAGGGTATCCAGAATGCCGTTTCTGTGTGGATGAGAGGATGAAACGATAAAATACTTTGTCGTTTTAACCTGAAAATGTTTCCGTGTGGATAGACCCTGATGTGCAATAAAGGCAATTACAGTAACTTTTAACAAGTGACAAACATCAGAGAGGACAATTAGCAAATACAGTCAAACCTGTCTTAGCGGACACCTGTATAGAACGGCCACCTGCCTATAGCAGCCACTGGAAAATCCCCCACAGCAAATGTACATGTTATAGACCCTGTGTATAGCAGTCACCTGTCCAACGCGGCCAGCGGCCACCCATTTTGTCTCCCTTGGTCAATATCTGACTGCATATAGCGGCCAAATTACCGACTCAAGTAGAAGCTTCATGCACAAAAAAGTTTTGTTTTTCAATAAATGAAGCCAACGTGTGTAGACTTTAATTACTGAGTCCTAGCTCAGTCACAATCATTCACAAGATCCACACAAACTGTCAGTTGTTCCACATAAAAAGCCGTCTTCTTTTGAGCTTGCTATTTCCTGGTCAAACATGTAACTTTAAGAGCATTTGCACCAAAACAATACCGCAAAGTAGACTGGGAACAGGACGTGCTCCCAGCGACGCTACAATAATACAAAAAAAACATACGCTAGCATGCATGCGGCAGCGGGAGCAAAACTGAGTTCGGTTGTACTTAATTGAAGTATTTTAGAATGTACTCACGTTATTTTTGATCAATCCTCATCCACAAATCCATCAAAGTCCTCATCTTCTGTATTCGACACAAACAAAGCCGTCTTCTTTTCCGTTCGCTACTAGTCTGTTAACTTGTCAGTGTTATTCAGCTCCGAAGCAAAGAAGGAAACTTCTCCTGTTGCTTCTGCCAACTTTATTTATTGAACGCGGCCACCAGACAGCACCTCAGAACACACACACACATCTCTTAACATCGTCTCTCCTTCCTGCTTGCCCACAAGGCAAAGGTTAAACAAGCCCCACTACATAGCTGTCCCGGCAATGCCTGTAAGAAATGACACCGTTTATTTCCTGGTGTGCACTGGTCAATACCGTAATGCCGCTTGTTGTGGGGAAGGAGAGACTCACGTCGCCGATGCACTTTAATGGCTTTATTAACAGCGGAGAACACTGCAGGACTTTACATCTACGCCAACATAAACACACTTCCCAACTCTCTCGAAACTCACAGCTAGCACTGAGCTTAGCTCTCCTGCTCGGGACGCCCACCGTCACTTCCCGTCACTTCCTGATGAACTAAAGCTGTAATGACACTCTGCCGTATAAAAAGTAAAATATTAAAAACAAGCGTAAGACATTACTAGCACAGCTTTGTTCTGTGGGTTGTGGATATATTCTATCAGTTATTATTAAGCCTCTAGCTTCCTTTTACTTGTAGTAAGTAAAAACCTTGGCTATGATTGCACTACATTGTCATGTAGACCTACAAAGTACACTTGGAAGAACAAGAGGTGAATAAATGTATTGCAACTGATGTGAAACTGATGAGCGGTAGGATTAAATAAGCTTTGCTTCTTCCTACTCCTTTTTGGACATGCAAAATTGTGAATTGTACTATGTGATGTGCTACTGTTTGACTCATATGCATGTTCAGGATGAATTAAAATCATGAACCATGATAATAACAAGCCTAGTAGTGCTGTACAACTTTTATCCGCAGTCCGCAATGCCCTCTACTGGTCAACATTATTATTATTATTTTTTTCCCTTTTTTTTTCCTCTACTGGTCAACATTCAAACTGGACACCAACCTGTCTATAGAGGTCACCTGTCTATAGTGGCCACTTTTGCAGACTCCCTCTAGTGGCCGCTATAGACAAGTTTGACTGTAGTTCTTTCAACATATGTATCAATTAAGTCACACAAAGATGGCTTTAGGGTGAACTTCAGTGCAGTATAAGCAACACCTTCAGGGAGTGTTTCTGAGAGAATGATAATGACAAATTGCAACAATCACGTATGCCAAGAGCTGGAAACTAAGCAAGACACCCAACAGGTAATTTGGGAGGCATTAACAAAATGTTTCCTCCCTCAACGACTTTTAATACATTGTTTTCCGCTATTATCCTAATAGAAAGCACTTCATTAGTGGGAAGGCAGGCGAGCTGTCAGAGTGTTGCTGTAATTAGTAACAAGGAGGTAACAGGAGCTGAGGTGGGCAGGAGATGTGAGATGGTAAAGGTTGAATTATTCAAAGTGGACCTCTGCTGAGTCCTCATCCTCCCCCTTTCAGTTAATACACATTATAGCTATACATTGATTTCAAAATAATATCATAACTTAGGTGTGTGTCACCTAAATTGGTAAATAACTCAAACGTTTATGGTAATGGCAATGGGTTAGTTTACTTAAAAAATGCTTTACGTGTAAATGTAAGTTACGCTGAAGTACATCATATGTTTACACTTTGTTTACACTTTCAACTCTTTGTTTGAACTCCCTTCTCAATGGGGAGCCAATGAGGAAACATACTTCAATTAAAAACTGGCAACCATGTAAAGTAGACTTGAGCCCTGTCCACACGGAAATGTTTTTTTTTTTTGCTAAAAAAAAAAAAAAACGCGTCCACACTGTGCCAGATTAATAAATAGTTTCACCCTGACGGGAACGGATCACTGGCTGAAAACGATGCAACACATAAGGCACACCTACCTGTGGCGCTGTAAACAGATATGCAGAAAGAACCGCGTAACACCAAAACCACAGAATAAGAAACTACACTTGCGCACAAAGTTCGTCATCTTCCGCTTTCCAAGGCTTGTCTAGATTGATGACGAAGTGGAATTATTTCTGCGAGTCATTCTGGAGGATAAGACAAAAAAATACCAATATCAGGAGAATGTCGACTGGGGTGAGTCATGCCAGTCAAAGTATTCAGATATTTTGTCTTCTTGGCACTTTCTGGTCACGTCATGGCGATGGGACTGTGACATCATCGTTTTCAGAAAGTCGCGGTTTACTTGTCTACACGGCAACGACAAGCCGGTGTTTTTAGATTTTCCCACGCTGGAAGCGATTTCCAAAAAATACTGTTTCAGCACCCAGAACACTGTTTCCGTGTGAATAAAAGGCTGAAGCAATAAAATCCTTTACCGTTTTGACCTGAAAACGTTTCCGTGTGGACAGCTACTTACACTCAATTTAAAATGTAATTTTTTTTACCCCACGACTATGAAATTATACTGATGATAGGGACAATGGAATTTAAAATTTCCTGATTTGTAGAGATTGGTCATTTGCAACTCCAATCCATAGTTTTTATATGTAAAAGAAACATTAAAACTACAAATACAACTAGATGACGCAATGTCTTGCGTGTGAATGCTGAAAAAGCTGAAGCGAAACTGAAATGCTTTCGAAAAGGTACGAAAATCAAACTTTAGAATGAACATAGGCGCTGTTTGGAAGCTGAAGCTTGACTGACATGCTGTGGAAGTATGTTAAAATATAGAATGAAAGTAAGAGTAATTTGAGCTCGACTCTGGAATGAACCAACAATCTCTGGGTCAGGAACCAAGCACACCAGCTAAACTCTACAACTTTCACAATCTCACCAGAATGATTGTACTTGCAACAGAGTGATTCAGTAATGGAAAATGTGAAACATCGGGAGAAGTTGGGCATTTAAATTTTCAATATTCATTTTATATTTTCATAGAAAATATGAAATTACACTAAATGTGGGAATATTATGAAAAGTCTGAATTTTTAGCACACTTACCCAAGTGAGCTGAACATTTCGATTTGTTTGAATTGGTTAAGAAATGGAGGAGGAGTTAGTGGACAAAAATGCTTTCAGCACTCACACAATTATACAATGGTTCTATCAGTTCTTACCTATTTGATCTTTATTCTTATTTAATTAAGGGATTGTTTGTATTTATTACAATACAATATTTCTGTAAATAGTTACTCATTTATTCATTTACTACTGAATACGCTATCTACAAACTCTATTAACTTCACTGTTACACATTATTTCATAGGACGGTACATGTTAGACACAGGAAATGAGCAGACTATCAGTAACTGCTGAGAGATGGTTAGCGGGTGGGATTAAATAAACTCTGCTTCCTACTCCTTTTCGGACTCCTTTTTGTTGAATTGTGCAGGTGTTACATATGACGTACTTCATATGATCAACTTGGAATGAAATAAATCATAACCATAACCAATCATAACCATAAACATAACCATATACATATTTTACAGTGACATGCAATAAAATACATATTTCACTTCTTGTTTAAATTTGTTTTGTACGTAACCAGGCTCTATATGTTTTTGATGGACATATTACAGTAGAAAATGAAGTTCATGCACGTGGCTAAACACACAAATCCGAAAAACACACATAGGTCTCAGCAGTGTGATCTCCTACACCTTGTAGGGATTACAGGTGTTAGTTTTCTTTCCACTGCGCAAGAAGAACCAAGGTCTTTCTCCCATGTGCCTGAACATTTGGATGTATACAAGCGTCAGGGGACACCTGATCGTGCTTAAATATTCATTACAACTCTGAAACCCCTTCACCTCTGTCAATTAGTTTCTTTAAGACCTCTGGCCTTACGGTACTTTGTACCTTCTTGAAAACAAGAGAGCGTGTCTCCTCACCGCAAGCCCCAAAAGATGGTGTGTCACTGCACTTTCCACATTCATCATCTATGATCATTTTGGATGCAAAGCAGATCCCAACAATCTGGGTACAGGTATGGTTTATCTCCATGTTCTTAATCAATCTTAATTAATGTGTGCTTCTTGTCAGCAAGAGCAGAGGTATAAATCCTAACTGGCAGGCTGAGGAGGTGTGGAGGGAAGGCGAGAATGGAGCCTGCAGATTAATAATGCACAGGGTACGCCTTAAAGTGTGACTAATCCCAGGCCCCTTGACACGCGATGGCTATGACTTAGCCACAACATTAACCTTGAAACTTTCTATGCTGCTGACTCTGGAGCTCTTTGCAATAAATGTGCATTTATCAAACTAAGTTACAAACCTGTTGATCTGAGCAGAGCGATGAGCTGGAAATGCAAAAGAGAAACAGAAAGAATACTGCTGGAAACAGCACTGTCAAGTTAATGACGTTAGGTTCACCGTAGGTTAACATCTGATTTCATTCTGTCAGTATGCTACCACCCTGTTCTGCGACATTTAATTGAACTTGATTGTTGAGTTGCAAATAATTTCAAACATAGCACTGTAGCCTAATGACAGGTGTAACTGAGCTGTAGTCATTTGTGGCAGCAGCTTATATCATGACACCATACAGAGCTCTTCATCCATGCCACCACCAGCGAGAACCCTTGATAATTGGGGCCATTACAGATTCCCCTACTCCACCGTGCCTGGTAGTGTGGAGAAACCCTGCTATTACTATTAAACAACTCGGGAAGAAAGCTTCTCCTCGGGGTCTGCAGCCGGCTTATCTTAATTATCATATCAGTTTGCCTGAGCCAATATGCAAGTACGACTAATGCAGCTAAGTGACAGACAAAAGTGGAGCATTTACAGCATAATGACTGCTTTCAAGAGGCAGATAGGCACACAAAAAACATTAATTGATCACACAATTACGTACATGGCACACGCGTACAGAGTTGCCAACTCTCACGGATTCTGCAGGGGACTTCCGGAAATTGCCCTTGTCTTGATCACCTGACATCCTGACCGAATCCACTAGATTGCAAATGTCGGCAGCTCTGATACACATAGACATTATCCATGCTTGCACCCTGAAACCACCAGGCATTCAGCTGTCAACAAAGAAAGTAGATGTGCCAACAACCTTGCCTGTTACTTCAGGTCACAGAGCAACATCAAACACAGAGTCTTTAGGTGTGTTGCTACTAGAAATGCTGCCAAAGTACCATCTTGAGGCTCGTGGCAGTCAATAGCAATCATTTTGCACTCTTTGTCATGCAATGACACCTGTAGCACAAATGCCCCCGCCCATCCCAACCCACCACCCCCATCCTAACCCCACCCCGGATTTCACATGCAAGCTTCTTTGTCTTCCATCAGCCATGAGACCGAAATGAATAATCCTCATACGTCACCACACTTACAGTACAACATCTTTAAGTGAAAAACACAAAGGGAATACAGACACTTCACTCGGTGAACCTGCATAATCTAATGAGATTCAATGCTATATATTCTGGCAACAATGCTAAGACACTGTCAAAGATGGTTCACTGACCAAATTATGTGTCTTGTTACAGGGGTATAGAAGCGTACAGCATCATGCTTTAGTAACCAAAGCCTCTTTTACACAGAGATCATGAAAATAGACATCAGAACCTAAACAGTGGATTTGGCATCTGTGCCTTTCAAGAACCCAGCAAAGTGAGCCACAGCCATTAATGTGTGTGCTTTCCAACACAATATGAAATCCCCAAATCATAATTAGATGCATGATGACGTCAGCGCCTGCGTCTGATGTGATGTACAAAATGTGCGACAATTGTTTAATACAATGGGGAGGGAGAAGTGAGCATTGGGTGTTCATATCCCTGTTCGTCCTTTCACCTCTGACAGTATCTCTGCAGCTGAAAAATGAGCAAAAGCTGGGGAAAAAAAAAATCAGTTATTCAAAGGAAAACTGCACTTTTTTGGGAAATATGCCCACCATCCACAATCCTAATGTGAGACATAAACACACATCTTTCTCTTTTCTGTGCGTTCTAAAGATATAAAAAGAACTAAAAAGAGGCAGCTCATTAATGCATGTAATGGGACACGCCTATTCCGCCTACAAAGCTCACTATTAAGACACCTCCAAAAACCTCCAACAATGTTTTAGGATTTTATATACTGTACATGCTGTGACCATGTAGTAACAGGCACATGATAACATGTACTGTAATTTCTGGTGTATAAGACGCAGCAGTACTTAAGCCACACCCACTAAATTTAGAAAGAAAAACAGATTTGTATAAGCTGCACATGTCCACATAAAAATATTGTGGCGTGCACAAGTCGGTGAGGACCAGGCAGCTCATTATTTGACAGGAGCCAATCATGAGCTATGAGAAAACTCACAACGAGCTTGTCAACCCGTCAGAAATTGCAGGAGGTCATT
This sequence comes from Dunckerocampus dactyliophorus, assembly GCF_027744805.1. NCBI lineage: Eukaryota > Metazoa > Chordata > Actinopteri > Syngnathiformes > Syngnathidae > Dunckerocampus > Dunckerocampus dactyliophorus. Next base: position 38,050,160 of record NC_072820.1, read on the forward strand.
ACTCAATATAACAGTCTGACTCAATGTGTCATCTTAGACAGAAGACTAAAATCATCACACAGCAATTTAACAATCATTGGCCAATGGCTGCCATGCTGAGCTCATGAGCTCAGGGAGCTCATGCACGTCCTCTGGTGGCCTGGCAGCCAGCTCTCGGGCTGGCTGCTGGACTTGTCACCTGTCACTGTGAGTGGGGGTTCCCCTGAAAATGAGGCCTTATCGTTGGCTGTATGTATCTTAAAATATATACAGTAATACAAAATGTTAACTTTACTCGACAATTTGGTTTTAAATTAATATGCAGACTTAAACCATAGCCATTGTGAGTGAACTGTAAAAGTGAAGCTCAAATTCAACTCATTCAAACAAAAGGATGCCAACATCAAACTGGAATAAAAGATATGTAGGATGATTTATCTATTATATATTTATCAGTGCTCATGTGAAACTTTATAAAAATGTGACTTTTGACCCGGAAGTACTATAAAAATTAGTAACCAATTACTTATGTTCAAAATTTCAAGGTAATTAAGACAAAAATGTTTTTTAAGTGTGCAGGAGTAGGGGTACATGGCTTCAAATCAAATGTCTGAGGGGGTACGCCACTGTAAAAAGTTTGGGAACCACTGGTTTAGATTAACTGGTATGAGGAAATGACAAATCAGGTGCAACCTCGCAATGCATGATATTCTGATAGGAGGCCTAATGGTACTACAACAGAGTGTCGTTGAATGTATAGTACTGTATGTTCAGTTTCTGTATTCAGACAAACCTTGACAAGTTTCGGCTGTCATCTGCAGTCTTTCTCAGAAGGGTCAGCTGCCAACCAGGTGGACCTGTCAGGAAGGCCACATTTAGGAAGTACACCTGATAAATCCACCTGGTTGGGAGCTGACCCTACTAAGGCAGACTGCAGATGACAGTCAAAGCATGTCAAGGTAAATCTCCACCCAATATACCTTTAAAAGTTTTTCTGCCAATAAGAAACTGAATATATACAGTATTAAATAAGACAAAATGATCCTATTTGAGTCATTGTTGGCTTTGCAAAGACAGAATTGTCATAGGACTGTGCATGTGTACCTCATGTTGTGGCTAGTAGGAACAAGGGGAGATAGCTTGAAAGTGACTATAACCAACGACAAACATGGACATCAAACAAAAAACTCGGACCTTGAGGATCGTGGATCCAGTGTCTCCACTAAAGCTCTTGTTTTCCAGTATACAGGGACAGAGACGACAAACACTATGTATATGTTTATGGCGGGCCAGGCCTAAGCCCCTTAGACTCTGTTAGTCCCATGACGTCTACTCTGGTTCCTCAGATTCTCAGGGTTGGACTTGTTGGTCTTCGATTCGCCGCAAACACAAACAGTAATTGTGACAGACCCACACAAACATGCATGTGAGTGAACACACATGGCGTTATGCTTTCCTTTTGCATAAAGGAGCATCCCGCTGGAATGCCGCGGTGTGTGCACGTCTGACGCCACTTTAAGCCACCTGAGTCCTGCTGAGAAGTCTACTTTTGCACGGCCTGTCGTCTGCGTCTGGCCATCACAATCGTGAGGAAATCACCAGGTACCCCCGGGGCGAATCTCCTGGGTTACAGGTATGCCTGTTGATACATGCCAAATCCTCGTCTTTCTCCCTGCTTGGTGGTGAAGAAACTGGAACGCCCTGTCTAAAGCTCAAGACATCACATGGGCCGTCGAGCAGGGCAGAACATGTTCTGTCACGTGATGGAGCCAATGGCGCTGTCAAGGCTTCGCTAAGCGTGCGTGGCGATCGGTGCACACACTCAGACACATACGCACACTGTGCAGTTGATGCACCAGGTAAAGTGATGTTGCCCTGGGGGCTGCTGAGGCCTACACTGGGTCACAGTTATGCCTGTTCTAGTCATATTGTTGATGGATGACAGCTCCGGCTCATTCCGCTGACAGGTGACGGGTGCAGTTCTTATTTGATCTGCCAGCAAGTGCTGAGAGAAGAGGAAGAAGGAGAGAAAATAAAATTCCTGTGCATACAAATTCTGCTGATGAACCTATAAACATGGCCAGTCTATGGGCCAACAGTGTGTAGAGATACTAATACTCAAGACACATTAAAATATCAACAAAATATGATCCATCACAAAGTATGCGTGACTTTACTACACAAATGTTATACTACAGTATATAATAAAATTTGATTTAGTAATTTTCTAAAAATCTAACCATTCATCCATTTAATACACATATTACTAAACAAATACTGCTCTGATAGTGTCAACCAAAACTGAGGATCATTCTTCTAAAGGCAATTTTTCAAAATATTGTACAGATTTGTACATGGACATCTATCCACCTTAAACGTTACTACTATAATCTCAATATGCCAAATAATGTTATATTCCACTGCAGCAATATTTAACTAGATCTTTGTTTTCACAAAGTCTCTTATCTCTCTTATCGCTTAACTGTGCCATGTATGTAAGTATATATATTGAATATGTAAGTATAGTCTAAAACTTGGAACCACAGCATGCTCTGTAATCATGAACCATTCTTTCCCACTCTAAACTGACAATATCTATTATTGGAGGTCAAACATTCATTACATTCGCCATGAATACCAAGCATTTAGCATTTCATAGTATATGCAGTTGTAGTCAAACATTTTGGGACCAACTTAAATGTGTTTCAAAAACTTTGCTGCAAAAATTGCTTGTTTTTCAGTATATAACAAACAAGCAAAATATTTTGTTACGTTACTCCCAAAACGTTTGACCATGACTGTATATATATACACACTCAAACATATATACAGTATATATACTGCTAAAAAAATTAAAGGAACACTTCGAAAACACATCAGATCTAAACTGGTGGAAAAATGATCTTGAATATCTTTCCTGATAATAAGTGGGTGATGTATTAGTAACAAAATGATGCCACATAATTGGATAAAAACGAAAATGATCACCTTATAGAGGGGGGGAAATCAAAGACACCCCAAAAATGAAAGTAAAAAAAATGATGCAGCAGACTGGTCCATTTTGCCAAAATGTCACTGTAGCAACTCAAAATGATTCTCAATAGTTTGTGTGGCCCACACGTGCTTGTATCCATGCCTGACAACGTCGGGGCATGCTCCTAATGAGACTACGGATGGTGTCCTGGGGGATCTCCTCCCAGATCTGGACCATCACTACGGTACCTGGACGCATGGAGGAGATTCCAGGAGACAGCTGTTGTTGCTACGTTGTTACTCCAGGAGAGCTGGACAGGGCCGTAGAAGGTCCTTCAACCCTCAGCAGGATCAATATCTGCTCCTTTGTGCAAGGAGGAACAGGATGCGCACTGCCAGAGCCCTACAAAATGACCTCCAGCAGGCCACTGGTGTGAATGTTTCTGACCAAACAATTAGAAACAGGCTCCATGAGGGTGGCCTGAGGGCCCGACGTCCTGTAGTGGGCCCTGTGCTCACTGCCCAGCAGCGTAGAGCTCGATTGGCATTTGCCATAGACCACCAGAATTGGCAACAACACCACTGGTGTCCTGTGCTCTTCCCTGATGAGAGCAAGTTCAACCTGAGCACATGCGACAGACGTGAAAGGGTCTGGAGATGCCATGGAGAACGTTATGCTGCCTGCAACATCATTCAGCATGACCGGTTTGGTGGTGGGTCAGTGATGGTCTGGGGAGGCATATCCCTGGAAGGACGCACAGACCTCTACAGTTTAGATAATGGCACCCTGACTGCTATTAGGTATCGGGATGAAATCCTTGGACCCATTGTCAGAACCTACGCTGGTGCAGTGGGACCTGGGTTCCTCCTGGTCCACGAAAATGCCCGACCTCTGGTGGCTATTGTACAAAGGTAGTTCCTGGAGGATGAAGGAATTGATACCATTGACTGGCCCCCACGGTCACCTGACCTAAACCCAAAAGAACACCTCTGGGACATTATGTTTAGGTCCATCCGGCACCGCCAGGTTACTTCTCAGACTGTCCAGGAGCTCATTGATGCCCTGGTCCAGATCTGGAAGGAGATCCCCCAGGACACCATCCGACGTTGTCAGGCATGTGTACAAGCACGTGGGGGCCACACAAACTACTGAGAATCATTTTGAGTTGCTACAATGACATTTTAGCAAAATGAACCAGTGTGCTGCATCATTTTTCCACTTTCATTTTTGGGGTGTCTTTGATTTCCCCCCTCTATAGGGTGATCATTTTCATTTCTATCAAATTATGTGGCATCATTTTGTTACTAATACATCACCCAATTATTGTCAGGAAAGATATTCAATATCATTTTTCCCCCAGTTTAGAGCTGACAACAAATTCACACAAAAATTATCAACTGAAATCAAATTTATTAACCCATGCAGGTCTGGATTTGGAGTCGCACTCAAAATTAAAGTGGAAAAAGACACCACCTGTTGTCTATTCCATTTGCTCAACAGCATGTGAAATTGATTGTCAATCTGTGTTGTTTCTAAAGTGGACAGTTTGAATAACAGTGCAGCAGTTTTGACTGAGTGTAAATTGAGTGTTCCCTTTATTTTTTTGAGCAGTGTATATATATATATATATATATACAGTATATATACACATACATACATACACACACACAATCGCCAACTAACAATTAACGGAGATGTACAGCAGCTGAAAAAAAAAAGTAGTGGCACACATTGAAGGTATATCTATCAGCACAAGCTTCACTTGTTTGTTTTGAACTTGTACGTGTGTCATCATCGCAGAGACACAACACGCTCATGGCTTCTTCTTGCGGTCGTTCACACACCCGTAGAGACACGCACACAAGAGAAATGTATTTTAAAGGGAACTCTCACTGTTCAGACAAGATGCCATTAGATTTATGAATGTTATATTAAAATCATTATCTTCACGTTTTTATATATACACACACACACAGTACATGTACACATGTATGTGTGCTTCTGTAAAGTAACGTGTTAAAAATAACATTACTAACGTCATAACTGTTTCCAGTAAGAAAAAAATTACTATTTCAAACATTACACTGCAGTTATCGTTACCGAAATGTGGCGTGTTATTATTGTAGCGTACCAACAGCATCACAAAATAGTCCGATGCTCTTTTTAAAAATTTTATTCTGACCTTAACACATTAACAGCAGTGCTCAGTTCCAACAACTTTGAAAATCTGCACCATCAGTGTTGACACCAGCGGAAGCAGACGGTTGGTGACATGCGCCAGAACCAGCTGCTCGTTGGCCAACATGCAGTCCTTCAGCTCCACACCCACACAACACTTCCTCATTCTCCACCAATCACACTCCCACGAGGTGCATTCAGGGACATCGGAACTACAAGCATCGACACAAAACGCAACCAGGTCTGACAGTATCCGACTTGGCTCCAGCAGCCAAGCACACGAGTACAGGAGCTGCAAATAAAAAATTTAAATAAAAGAAAAAATCAACTCTTTTTTGGTAAGTAGAGAGTGCGGTGTAGAGGACAATTTCATGGTAAGCTCTCAACAGCACAAAGTTTTTATTTCTTTATTTATTTTTTAAGTAATGTAATTAACTTTCCAGGTAACTAATTACATTTCTGAAGGAGTACTTCTGTTACTAATTCCATTACTTTTCTTTGGAAAGTTTACTGGTACCTATGACTAATTACTTATACACTGGTTACAAACCTGGAGGTCACCATGTGGAGGCCACACAATGGCACATTGCAATGTCATCAACATTTCCACTGAGAGATGCGCGGTGGACGTAAATAACTAACTAACCAAAGAACTTGCAGTTGTGCTCTCACCATTTTCTTCCCCATAAAATTAACACATTTGATCTACCACAGCTGCTAAGTGAGCCAAGTAAGCTTGGAGGTAAGGTTCAAGGGCAAGGAAACTACACTGTAATAAAAGTAATCATATACCTAATCATATACCTACTGTATCTGGTATAAAGGATAAGGGTGTTTTAATGAATCTTACACTCCTGTGGTACCAGTCTCTCTGCTTCCTACATACCGTGTTGTGAAACAAGGCCGGCTTGTATTTCCTGTTGTCTGCTTTTCACATACAGACATCACACGCGATCACAATCATTGATGTCTTAAATATGACGTATACATTATCAGTGTTTTTCAGTGTTGTACACAAATTAAATGTGTTCAATATGTTAAAAACATTGCACGTGAATGGCCATGAGTACATAAACACTACAGTGACCTAAGCGATAAAAGCAACAACACTTTGCCAGTAGTAGTCACTTTGTATCTAAATATTATCATTATTATAACACAAGTATAATATTATTACCCAAAGTGTGTATTTGCAGCATATGCAAGTAATGTCGCACAAACAGTACAGTAGTCCTGTGGTCCACCACTGTTATGATTGTGGCGTACTCTTTCATGCCAACACTGACATACAGAACGTACAGAACGTCCAGTTTTCTGTTTCCGTGGACATGATAACTCTGTTGCTTTCAAAAATGGCCACTTCTTAAGCTATTTCCAGGATCGAAAATGTGGCTGTTGTGTAAATTAACACAATGAAAAGAGAATTTGTATCAATTTTTTAAATTAACATTAAAATGCAATGGAGCCTTGCAAAGCTTTACATTTCACTCAACCAAAATATCACACCACCAGTGGCTGAATGTATAGCCAAAAGTTAGTAGCTCAACTTAGCCACATCGCTATTATTATCTGACAACAAACATAGCTAGTACGTGTGTGTATGTTATGTCGGCGTTGCTTAAATAATCAAAGCAAAAATAGGGCAGGGTATAATGCGCAAATGTAGGCTCCCTCTAGGCAGATGGACAAGTACGCTGCAATCAGTCCCTTTAAAGGTATAGTTAGATTTTTTGATATGAAGTTGTATGACATCCCCATCAACAGTGGAATATATCAACGATGTGGCAACACGGACACCACCTTGCCAGGAGTTATGTCTTGAATTTGATAGTGTTTCACACCTAAATGACCCAAAATGGAGCCCAAGAATGTTGCAAGTGTCAGCATTTTGATAAAGGTGAGAAACACTATTGAATTCAAGAAACTCAAAACAAATCATGGAGATTGTGTCTATGTGGTGTCTCACTGCCACATTGTGTCTTTGGGAACAGTCATGTCTTCAGTGAAAGTAAAGGTAAACTTAAATGTTCCCTTTCATTCATAATTCATATGCATTTAGAATTGTTTTGTGCATGTAAAACTGTAAAAATGTGTTTTGTGTTCAAGTTTTTGAGTCAACCGCGAATGAGATCATACACAGACAATATTGCTGACTTCCAGTTCCTGCTTTCATGCAGCGGCCAGCTAACAGGACAATTTGTGCTAAAAATACATCAACAACACAGTTGGACTCGCACAGTGTATTAATAAATGACAAGATCTGTGTCATATTGTATGCTAACTGGAGAATGCGCAAACAAAGGCAACATTTTGGCATACGCAAGGTTCCACAGTACTAAACATTAATTTGCTTTGTCACCTGCAACTTAATTTTGGTTGATTAAACAATTGCATATATATTATACTGTATATAAAACATGTATCTGAATAGCATAATACTGAATGTACAATACCAAGGTACGATAATACACAGTTTAATATAAAATTTAAAAAACAATACATACAGTATATACGTAGAGTAGTAGGGGGTCTCTGCTCCATCTTTCCATCAGTTTGGGAAATATTTTTTTTGTTTCAATCTAGCAAACACATTTTTGTGTCCAATTTGAGACCCATGTTTGTTTTTACCGACAAAAAACACAGTTGTGATGTAAACAATTACAGTATTTCCCCTAGGATTTTCTGAAGCTGTGGTGGTGGCATGGGACTGCTGCTGCTGTGTCTGCATTTTTATTTTACTTTTTAATTATGACAAATAACAATTTTTATGACTTATTTATTTCTTTATTAACTTATTTCACATTTTTCAACAACCAGCAAAACATGAACCGATAACAATGCAAAACTTAATTTAATGGCAAAGTTGCCGAGAGCACTTAAAGTGCGTCAAAAATGTCAAGCCTCCTTTTGTTTCCTGACCTATTTAGTAGGAATGAGCTGGGTACTCGTTTTAGAACTTTGCTCGTAGTACTGAACGTAGTATGCGGTGCTTTTGAAAAAACTACAGTGAACAAGGCTGTTCCAGTGATGGCAAACAGGGAAATAATCTGTTTTAATTCCTTGTTTGCCATCACTGGATGTTTGCATGAACTTCACACGGAACATAAAAAAAATAATTAAATAAGTCTTACAGATCTCTTACATACAGTACATACACAGTATACATATAGCTGAATAATAAACAATAAATCTAGCAACTTCTGATCAATCCATGTCAATTTCAGACTTAAAATAATGTACCAATTTAAGTCCCACCCATTTCTGGAACAAAACCACACCCACTTCCTGTTTATGCCCCACCCACTCTGAGTACAGCTAAGGATACAGATCATTTAGATGGGTGGACAGATAAAGATAGAGATAGTGATAGCGGTGTAATCGCTCATCCCCACTATTTAGTCCAATAGTACTATGTGACTAGTACAAAAGTACATTTTGTACTATTTGGTACAAACCTAAATTTAATTTGATGTTTCTTTAGTTCAAAATACAACTAACAAAATAAAATAATTTAAATATTTTTGCTATAGAAATCTGTCCTGTATAAATTGAGAGGCCAAGGTTATGATACCGCAGGTGTATCCAACTTGCAGCACTATTAGTTACTTTGACAAAAAAAAACTTAAAGGCGAGCTGTGTGTTTTATGCGACTGCCAACATTTAAATTGTACTTTATTTAGAAAGCACATCTCCACTCAGTGTACTCATTTGTCATTAAAAACAGGTGTCATGTTTGAATAGGACACAGTAAAAATACTAAGAGGTGAAGCAAATATTCTTTGGTGAACTACTCAACATCAGATGGTGAGCTACTGCTAGCATACAAGCTACCTGTTGGAAACCCCTGTGATAGCATCACTGTGTTAAAAAAGCTGGACACATTTTTTTTTATGTTGAACAACTTAGTAGACACACCTAGTGTGAATGTGATAGCCACTTGTATCTCGCCTGTGGGACAAAAACGAGCTAGCTAGCTGCCTCTCGAGCCAGGCAAAATGGGAAAAGATGCCAGAAAGTGGAATGAGATTGAAGCGTGAGCGATCACACACACTGGCATAAATAAGCTTAGCCTGTGACAAGCTGTCGTCAATTGACTGCACATTTTACGGACTACTTTTCATTCTCTCGATAATACAAAACAAAGTGAACGTCAATCTGGTCACATATACGCAAGTGCCAAGTGCCATTCTGGAGCATGTTTATCAAAATTAAGTGCAGTGGTCAATATGTGTCAAAATAACAAGCTATATACTGTATGTATCTATAGAGCATATACAGTATATTCATTTATACAATATATTACTTAACATTGTGTTCAAGTTTTTTAAAAAAGTCATTTTTAAGGTGTGCCGGCTTTTGTAGTGGGGATGCACCACAATCAATTACATGTAGCGGAAAGCCTCCAAGTAGTCAAATCAACAAAGTTTTATCTGTTTTTTGATAAATATATTAAAAGTAGTTGCACTTAATACCAATTTAGTTTTTTCACTTTAGTGTGTGTGCGTGCGTGTTTGTACAGTATGTACATTTGAGGAGTGGGGTGGACGTTGTTGCGGGAAGGTGGTTCAGCCACCGCCCTGACTGACTTCCAGGCTCCCTGGCAGAACCGCAAAACTGCACTTACCCCACCTACCCCCCCACCCAATTTCCCCCCCAGAGGCCAATGCCAGATTCAACACAGCACCCACGAAACAAACACAAACTCCCACTGTTCTCCTCTACGTGGCTTGCAGCGCTTGTGCAAGACGTTTGCTCGAAACTCCTCGTTTATAATCACTACCATAATACAGCAGCTCTACAAAGACACGCTGTAGCCTACAAACCTGAACCACTCGAAAACATTACTGACCACCTTTTAAACACTGAAATTGAGCCTCATTGCAATGTAAAGCTTTGAGGCCTGGAAACATGCTGTGCATGCATAGTTATAACAACAGATTGGAGTCATTTCACTGGGCGATTTGTTTGCAACTCTGTATTTACGCATAAGTTGTGTTACTGTATGAATGTGGAGTATTTAGGTCTATATGTCAGGTTGTAAGGCCTGTTTCCCTCATGTCCCCCTCCATAAACCTTCAGCACGCCTCCCAGTCTAAGCACTGCCACTCTGTAATTGTGGATAAACCACAGCACACAGCCCCATATATAAATACCCTTTTCTTCAAGCCTTGTCAAAATAAAGGTTGTGTGGGGAGAAAGAAGATGCTTTTTTTTTTTAAGTGGCCATCATCTCCACTTTGTTGCTATTTTGGAGCGCCTTTGCAAAGATATGACAAATGAAGACATAGTAGAGGAGGTTGCTTCCTTTTTTCAAGTGTGTAGGTTAACGCCAAAAAATCTAAAAATTACACTCTTCCAGGCTTACAAAAGTGAACAAGAGAGCAAGTATGGTTGTTACAAGTCAGGAGCATATTTGAAGCTGCACCTTTGTCAGAACTAACAGGTGAGCTGACGTGATGCTTACACGGAGCAGAGTTACACATAAGGCCTTAAGCTGCATGGAAGTACACTAGATACCGTTGACGGGCGACCACTTTGATGTGTGTTTTTAGTGGGCCGAGACTTCCTTGTTTTCATTGCACTAACCTGTCTGCATCTTACTGTGTGTGTCTAGTCTCCCCTCAAAACACTTAAGAAAAGCTTTGAAAGGGCTTTTGTCACCTGCTTCAGCGAGGTAGGAGTCTGACCTGACTACAACGCCATTGCTTAACCTACGTGCAATACACAATAGAGGGCACTGGCAAGAAACTGACAAGTTTGAGATATAGTACTGTGAACAAATTCACCACAAATTTTACTGTTTTATTCAACATTTTCACAGAAATCATTTTGACACAGTAAAAACCGCAAACAAATCCATTACATTTTGTTGAGTATCTGGATAAAGGGTATAATACAGTAATTTATTTGTACACTATGGTAGGGGTCTTCAATTAAAAATGAGTAAGGTTCGTTTATGCTTTTTTTTTCCACAGCAAAGGTCCGAACCTCAATTTGCCTTAAAGTGCATCAAACAGACTAGCTCATGTGACTATCAAATGTATTGAAACCCTGCACATCACCCTATTGTTTCATTAGAACACAATTAACTTGGCACCAACATTAGGTTTAAAAGAAAACAGGACCAAATTTCACATAAATATTCAAAGTCTTAGAGGCTTAAATTTATGTTAAATACAACTGCACCGGTTTCTCTGCCAAAAAAAATGTCTTCTTAAAAAAAATGCTGCAACAGTACATTAAACATAAACTTTCAGATTTTCTTGTTATTGTTGTAATTGACATTGGGATTTGCTTGATTTTGTCAGACAATTCCTCTTATTGTTAACTTTGAGTAAGGTCTCTGCAGCAGAAGCACTCCTTCACAACTCTCCCATCAGTGAAAGATTGTTTGTTTGTCCCAATACAATCATTGCAAATCACTCATTTGCATATTGCTTTGCATTTGCTCTTGTAGATTTTTCACACTAGATTCGAAGCGGCGTTATTTTCCACACTCTCACATCAGACGTTAGTGGATACTTCCGCTGGAATTACATATTTTGTCAAGTAATGTCACGTCACATTTCCACTTTTGACCAGAGCTACAGTTTCAAAGCATATGAGACAGAGCAGTTTGGCACTGGATTCCGGAAGAATGAACATATATTGGTCTGTCCATTTATATGTTTGGTTTTCTCTATCAATTGTTCTTACTTTTGAGCAAGTCCTCTCATTCGGCAAGTAAACAAATTTCATTGGCTCATTTTAAGTGATGCCCATTTGTGAGTGCTGTCACGTTACCGTAACAACTGAAGTAATTACGCCTGCAGACTGCCCCTGCAATGATTAAACATTAATATTATGACATTAAATTTCCCATTCTTAAACTGGTCACATGTATCGTATCTGGACCGAGGTCAGCCATTTGGTGATGGCTGCACCATGGCATCAAAGGTCCACCGCAAATCTATGAACCAGGAAGTAACCAACAGATGGACAAAGTAGCCCACTTGTAAATGTGGTTATTAAACTATTGCTACACCAACATATCTAATGGTGGCCTAAGACTTTTGTACAGTAATGTATGCTCATTTTTGTTGAATGTACCTATGAAAGTAAGTAATGAGTGCATGAATGTAATCAAAACTACTATAGTATAATCAAAACTATTATAGTACAAAATGTCTTTGCCTATATTGCCTATATATCTGTATTTGTTGCATTAGGGATGAATAATGCATATACAGTAATAACCCATGCATGTATTACTAAAAGTAAGTACTTATTACGTATTTGTCGCAGCAGGAGAGTCTTGCACTTACAACACTTTTGGACCCTATACAAATCATAAAACGTTAATTACATTGTTCTTGTCCTACTGAAACTTCTCACAATTTCCATCTAAATCGGTGCATAACTTTTTGAATTATGTTGATAAAAAAGCAAGCCTTGCAAGTAAAAGTAGGCAAAAACATTCAGTCAATTTTTACTTCTATAGTACGAATTTGCAATGAGCACGGGTTTTGGGCGACAGAGGCAAGAGAAGCAAAAAAAAAATCTCTTTCAGGGAATCTTAAATCTTAAAGAGAGCCAGTGTAGGGCAGCCATCTGCCTCAACCAAGTAAAGGACAGAGTACAGGTGGAGCGTGTACAGCGAGAGAATTATAGCGGCATTGGAGAATTATAGAGCGGTTAAGACAACAGTGTGTCATAGTAGCTGTATCATTAACAGCAATAAGGATGTGGTGAGTGCAATAATTATACATGTCTATTGTTAACATAATTATTAATGTTATTACTGCTGCTAAAAATCATTGCAGCAGATATAACGGCGTTGTTGTTGGCTGCACCTCCGAATAATGAGAACAATCAAATTTACACACATCACATACAGTATACAGTTAAACAAAATAATTCAACCCGCACTACAAATTCCATTTATTTGCAGAGTACTTTGCAGCAAACAAAACAAAACCTGTCGTGTTTTAAGTGGCTCGACATAATGCTTTTATTTTAAATTGTCAATCTATTGAAAGTTTGTGCATTTTGAAAATTAATGGAATCTATAATTTACAGTGCAACTATATGCAAACCCAACAAAATGGAAGCCACTGCTCAAGTCGGTTGTTAATTTTCATACCTGAAAAGTATTTTGACAAAATTCGCTCAAACATGTAAAAAAAACCTACAAGAACCAAAATGCTCTTCTCTGGTTACCTTCCAAAGCCCCTCCCTGACAGCTGCAGTTGTGTGATGGAAACAAAACACCATCACTAGCGAAATCACGCAATGCTCAGACATCCCTTCATTTTTTTTTTTTTTTTGCCACACCTGCCTTAGAAGACAACATGGCAGGCAGCTTGTTTACATTTGGGAGTGGTGATCAGCCAGTCTGGCTGTCAGGTGAGGTGGACGCACAAAAAATAAACTTGAAACTCCAGTTAGCCACCAAAAAGTCTACTGGATGATGTGAAGATGTAGGTACAGGTATACCATTAAGGGTCAGTTGTTGGGAGATTTACAAGTTGTGGGTTATTGTGCCCATTATCATAAAATGTGTCCATATATTCATTTTGTTTTTGCGATAACTGAAGTAAGCTGAGCAGGTTTTTAAAATGAGGCCCACCTCAGACTTTAAAACCCCTGATTTAGATATAAGGATTTGTCCCATATTAGTATGGATAGATTTGCAATAGTATTTGTCAAAAGTGTGAGTGGGGCTATGATTGTTACTTGATGACCTAGAAAGGTAACACGCACATTGTTTACAAGCAGCATCACTCGTCCTAAGGTAATCTGTTATATAATATTGGATAAATGCAAAAAACATACTGTTTTATACTTTATCATTGAATAAAATATCTTTACACTTCAGGGTTAAAGACAATTGCAATAACCTTGGTAAAGCTTTGCCAAAAGACAGAGGAGGAACTCCCAAGTTGTCCAAAAAATATTATGACATCACACAGCACACTCCTATAGCTGGGTTGCTACATGCACTGATAAACATGCATCTTTTACACATTTCCTTCCCTTGCTCACTATTTCACATACACATACAGTCAGACAGTCATTGGAGGAGGGAATTTGAAGAATGCTCCAAACCCCAGGCTGGTGTTCTGACTCGTCCCAGACTTCATGCCGTCACCGCCGGGGTCTGTGGCCAGACCTCCCTGTGCCAGACCCACTGGCTCCAACACCCGCCCAGGCCAGCCGAGCTGCAGCTCGCGACCCATAATTAAGCAGCAAGCCGCATTGCAGCACACATCCTCTCTCTCCCCCACCACCTCCCCGCAGTACTACACTTTGAAATAGAGAGAATATACCAGCTAATATTGCAGCTTGCAAATGAGGATGCACTGGAAGACAATCCTGTCCAGCATGTGAGCAGTGAGAGTATTCCTTGTCTAAACTTGCCATCACACTCTCATAAGATTTCCCTGCTTGCAATTTAGCATGCAATGTGGAACATACTGTATAATTACAACAAACACTTCTTGGCAAACATCAAAGTAAAAGAGGCATCAGAGTTGATGCATAAGAGTATATAAGAAGAGATGAGCGTGGATCTTAAAGTAATGATGGGGTACCTGGCATGACTGTGGTTGAGACGTCTGACTTAAGGATCAAGCAACGATCATTTTCATTCCTCTAAAACTTTCACTGAATGCTCTCTGATCTTATTCGGGACTTGGCTACAGGTACAGTATCTCGCAATAGTTAGTACACACCTTACATTTCAGCAACCATTTGTATTACAATATATTCTCTTAAGGGACAATTTGATAAGTACAGTCGTCCCTTGTTTATCTTAGTTAATAAGTTGCAGGCCCGACGGAAATAAGTGAATTTCCACAAAGAAGGATTCAACATTAATAAATTGAGTATTTTTGTAGTTAGAAAACCTGTTTGTGACTTTCTAAATTGTTTTTTACCATTATTAGAGCCCTGTAGACATGAAATAACACCCCTATAGTCACCTTTACACTCCTATTAGTTTACGCCACATTGCAAAACTGTCTTGCGCAGGCCACGGGATCACTGCAGGGACACAAAAGACGAGCGCTGCTTTAAACATAGCATGCTACCGAGCTAACTAGTTAGCCTCCAATTTGTTTATTCTAAACTTAAAGGGTTTCAAACGGAGTGGGGAAAGGACAACAAAAGAAGCCAAACACTTAGTACTTCCAAACGGAATGACAAGAGAACTCTTTCACTCTATCATGTCGAACATGTCATGGCTGACTGCATGTAGTGTGAAGGTAATATACATTAACGTCATTTCTCATCAACGTAACATTACTGACGCCTAGTGACCAGAATACAACATATAACGTCCATCCATCCATCCATCCATCCATCTTCTATGACGCTTATCCTCATTAGGGTCACATACTGTAGGTATGCTGGAGCCTATCCCGGCTGACTTCGGGCGAGAGGCTGGGACTGGTCGCCAGCCAATCACTGGGCATATATAGATAAACAATCGTTCACACTCACATTCATATTTATGGACAATTTGGAGTCTCCAATTAACCTAACAATTAACCGGGGTACCCGGGGAAAACCCACGCATGCACGGGGAGAACATGTAAACTCCACACAGAGATGTCCAACGGAGATTCGAACCCAGATCTTCCCGATCTCCTGACTGTGTGGCCAACATGCTAACCCCTTGGCCACCGTACAAAAAAAAAACTAATATAGGGAAAAGGGAAACAGGACCCAGAAGTTAGCTGCATTTTGATAAAGATGGTGAAAAACACTATTGAATATCTTAACAAGAACTATCCCTTGTCTTAAGAACTACCTATGCTATTTTGCACAGACTTGCCTTTGCACAGATTGCCTTCCTGCACTGTTAGTCTGTTTAGTGTTGACTTACAGCCTTTATAGTCTATTTAATTAGCTCCAAGTAGAGTGACAGAAACGGTATCTCAATTTTCTGTATGTCTTGTATATATAGAAAATGGACAAAGAATCTTTTATCTTGAATTCAAGAAATAACTCATAGCAAAACACAAAGGTGGTGTCCGTGTGGCTCTCGCTGCCACATCGCCGTCTTTGTCCACAATCACATCTTCAATGAAGGTAAAAGTGACATTAAATGTTCATTTATTTCTTTCATTCATTTACAGTATATGTATTTAATATTAGGGGTGTCTCGAGACACGCCGTTCACGAGACAAGACGGTACACAATCTTGGTCCTGCGAGAACGAGACAAGAGGAGATTTTAACATTACTTGTACGAAACGTACAATGAAAAAAAGACAATATACTGCAATCTACTAATTTAAGTTGTACGAAGTTACACCCTTCTGCACTCTGTGTATCTAGCGGCCCTGCCTCCACCCACCAAGACAAAGCGACTGTATGACTGACAAAAGGGATCACTCCATTCATGCCACTGCTCTATGGAACAAACGCACCAAGGTGCTGAAATCAACACACTGAATGAACCCTCTTCCTACCTGTTTGGAGGCAAGAGACAGACATGCATGCACATACTGTATATACACAATACAGTACAATACAATACATTAAGGCCGGCAAAATTAAGCAATTCATTTTCATTTATTGTGTGATTAATTAATTTATTATGGTCCAAGCCTAGTGCCCATGAGACTTTTTTTTTTCTGAACGAGAAATCTTGTCACGTTCTAATCCTGCGAGACACTCCTAATTTATATACATTCCAAAGTGTTTTCTACATCCATCCATCCATTTTCCATAACCCTTCTCCTCTTTACGGTCGCGGGGGCATGCTGGAGCCTATTCCAGCTGACTTCGGGCAACAGGCGCGGTACACCCCGGACTTGACGGCAGCCAATTGCAGGGCACATATAGACAAACAACCATTCACACTCACACTCATACCTACGGACAATTTAGAGTCGCCAATTAACCTAATGTGCATGTTTTTGGATGTGGGACGAAACCGGAGTACCCGGCGAAAACCCACGCACGCACGGGGAGAACCGTCTTCCCGATCTCCAGACTGTTACTGTGTTGGCCAACATTTTTGTTTTGTACATGTCAAACTACAATTGTAAAACTGTAAAAACCTGTTTTGTGTTAATATTTTTGGCTTTCTGGAACAGATAAATTGGATTTACAGTAATTTTGATTGTTTTGTTTTAAATGGGAAAAAAATGATTCAATTAGAGTACTTTTCGGTTAGAGGTGGACCCTCTGGAGCAGATGAATAATGCTAACCAAGGTTCCACTGTACTTGGATATCCTTTAGAATGGTCAGTGTACAGCTTGTAAAGTAGCATATATTTACTACAAGCCGCTGAAAATAACTCAAATTGCCCACAGTCATACATGGTGCTGTTTGTGTCAAGATCTAGGGCTGCATGAGGGCTACCCACACTGGGGAGCTACGGTTCATTGAGTGAAACATGAATTGCAATATGTACTGTGACACTCTGGAGCACGGCACGATTTCTGCTATATTTGGACATTCACTGTACTCAGCAGCTATTTAGAGAATACACTAAGTCCCCTACTAACCAACATCCGACGTACGAACACAAGCCGACTGGTCTATTTTTTTCATGATTTTTTTTTCGAAAATTGCCATATTTTGTCATTTAAATTTTTTCTAAATACAAAGGCACTATTTTTGTATTGTGGCCATTCCGCCGCTACGAATGGTGGGTAGCAGCATCCCTCTCGCGCGATCTTTCTCAGTTCGTCTGCACTTGTCGCTGATAACATCTCGGAGCACGCCGTTTGTACCCCATTCGATACTTTACAGAGACGTTTGTTATCCGTTATCATGGCTGATAAATCGAGTGCAAGTGCTAGTAGTAGTGGCAGGAAACGTCAAGCAATTTCTATTGAAAAAGATGGGCGGTGGCGAGAAAATCGCTCAACCATAGGAACAATTTACAAAGGCAAGGTTCGAATTATGGAACATGTGAAGACTTCTGTACCAATGGCATCCACTATCATTACAAAGAGGAGTCTAACGATGACAAAGATTTGTCCTTTCTTCAATAATTCCTCCTCCTGCTCCACCACTACCATCAACGATGTATGCTCGACCACTGCTCTTCAAAGGTAAATAATATTTATCATTACGTATTATTATATCATTTTTATTAGTTTTTTTCATTAATTATCCTAGTTTAATATTACTGCTGCATCCAAACTCATATTTACATACATACGCATATACTGTATATGTATACACGTACATGTAGTACCTATATCATTGGTAATATTACCTTTTCCCCGACTTAAGAACGATTCGAATTAAGAACGGTCGTCTGGAACCAATTGTGTTCGTTAGTTGGGGACTAGGTGTAATGGCTATGTGTTGAGGAATTTTCAGAGGACTGTAGAGCCACACTGTAAAACAAGCTGTACACAGACTACTCTAGGTTATATCCACCTCTCATTTATTTAGTATTGACTCTTCAAAGGACATACTGAAATACAAATGTAGGGGGCGTACTCCCTTTAGTGAGCTACTGTTTGCCACATTTAGAAGCTAAATTATCAGCATCTATCTGAGGATATTGTGGTGGACAGATAAGGACACACAATGGACAAAAGTCTTTGGATATTTCTGAATCTTAATTCTTTATCTCGCTCTGACATTTTTGGACAATTCTATAGCTCCCAATAGATAGGAAGAGTTTGGAAACTGGATGAAAACGCACAAATCAAGGCCATTAAAGGCATTTTGGAGGACCCACATGAACCCTCCTCTCATCCTACATCAGTGATCTGTTCTTCTGGATGAATGGACAAAAAAAAAAAAAATCACTTAAAAAATGTTGCAGAACATATATCCACATCTTCCTCTTTCACCTCTTAGAGGTGTAACAACCGTGTGTCCTTGTGGTGCATCTACTAAAGATCCTAGCATCGCCACAGCTCCATCGAGCTATGGATGTGAAATCAAGGCTCCATCCATGCTTTCTACTTCCCCCAGTCAGAGGAGCCTCCTTACCGCTGATGTGGGGTCATGGCTTGTAAATTTCACAAGGTTTCCTCGAGGGATACCTCATCCTTTGAAAGAGAAACAGGAAAATTACATGGTGGACAACCTACTTGGTTTTTCACCCCCTTTCTCACACTGTAATTTGCTGCTGCAGTGGGTCAGCCTAAAATAACCTTAACCTAATATTCACAACATCGGCAGACTTTGAGAGATGCTGGAGGTCTCCCCCTGGGTGGCGGTGGGCTGCGGACCGCGGGTGTTTCAGGGATTGTTTACTTGCTTACCTTTCTTAGACTTTAGGCAGAGTAACTGAAACATTGTCGACTGCAGCCTGTCATATGTAGCCAGTCATACGGCTATGCGCATGCTCCACACCAGCATTTCCCAACTTTTATTGAGCACATATTGTGCTTTGGCAAAATGTGGGCGGCACATGATCTCTCACGGCACACTAATGTGCAGTGGCACAGTGGTCGGGAATCACTGCTCTACATATCCATTGCGTACTTGTTTTATACTGAGTCATCTTTCTATGCACTTCACTGAAACAGTACAGTATATATTGGACAGCAGATCCTTTACTCCATGGCTGTAGTCCACCAAGCTCATCTAGAAAACCACCAAGCCCAACTGATGGGTATCACAAGCGCAATGCCCATGATCTCACTAGAAGCAAAGTTTCCGACAGGCAGGTTTCTCATTAATCCTTTCGTCTCCATATCCTCATCTTATTTCCATCAGCAGCAACCATGACGCCCCAGATATTTATACAGGCAAGTTTAGAAAAAGGATCAGTTCGGCTCCATAGTCAATATCCTGAAATGTGACAGTGATTCATGAGGTGACTTTTAAAAAGGAATATGAACTGTGGTTTCATGCTGTTATTGTGAAATGTTATGAGGGAGATTCGATCTGTCGCATTTGATATAAATATGCATTAGAAAGGAAAGATGTGCAGGGATACAATATTTTTAATAAAAACAATTAATGCCATAGCATATGTTGCCTCCAGACATTAATAAAGCCAAATAAACCAACTTTATGCATACACACATATGCACACAAATGAACACCCCTCCCAACCCCCACCCTTTTTACCTCCTTCTCCGAAACCCACCAACACTCACACACCACACCACAGGCACCACACACACAGCAGTTCTCATATGGAATATCGTGGGTGGCGCTGGACCGGTAGAGGGCTCTGTAAATAGCTCTGGAGCAACCCCTCCATTTCAGTGACCCAAATTTCCTTTTCTGAGGTCTGCTGCCTGGCCTGGAAGCGCTGTACAGCAAGTCTCCAGTCGCCACTGAATACCACAGCGGCCACGCTGAAAGCACTTCATAGGGACCACGGCATGGCAACGGTGACCAGATGGCCTTCGGCCTCACATCACATGTGCAACGCTGAGCCTTCACGTCTGCCAGTGTGCACGCGCTCATGCAATCTCTCAGAACACTAATGAGCTGCTGTGCATTACAAGTATCACAAACATTCATGCGCACTGTGTCATTGAGATAGAAAGTCTATGAGAAAGGGGCAGGATGCCGGTTTGGTATTTTATTTTATTGTATATGATCACTTTGCTTAGCTCTAGTAAATGTATTTATCCATTACCATGTGTTAACGTGTTTTAGAATTGGAAAACTATACGAAAAAGTCAAAATAAATGGAATTAAACCGTGGGTTATGTGAACTTCGTGATGACTGCGTTTTATAATGTGAAGGTAAAATTTGTTTACTGAAATAAATAAATAATAAATAAAAACACCGGGTTTTCAATGTTGAAGGAATACATAGATGATAAACTAGCCGTGGTCTGGTTTCAATGCTTGTCTAATGGTGCATTGCATGGTTTGCTGTTCTGAAAAAAATTCTGCATTTGCTAAACGTTAGTCACTATTACCGTCAGCCTAATACTTTATAAAGGTTGTGCTTTCTTCTTGGTGTAATGAAGTAGACTGCAAATGTCCATGATATCTGGGACCAGGGATGTCTGATAACATAGACCCACCAATATTATCGGCCCAATATTGGCATAAAAATGTAATATCGATCGGTATCGTGTTTCCTTTATAATGAAAACAGATTTTTTTTAATAAGCGTTGGTTATGCAAGACGTAACCAAGACTTCTTCCTTCAATGCTTCCAATTCCTAAGGCGAGAGCAATCAATCGGGAAACCATGGAGTGTATCGCACTGGACAACCTGACCTTTACACCGTGCAAGACACCAGATTCACCAATCTTGTGGAGTTCCTCGAGCCACGCTTTGCTATGCTCAATCACAAAAATTTCTCAGATGTTTGCTTATAGTTGTACAATGTTTTTATAGCCACGTCAAGAAGCCAATTGCTGATGCTGTATTCATTAGCTTGTGTGTTAGATATGTGTTAATTCCACAACAGAAGATATGTGGTGTTACACATATCGGTATCGTTTGATATCGGAATCGGAAATTGAAAGTTGGACAATATCAGCAAAAAAGCCAATATCGGACATCCCTATCTGGGACACATTCAAAAGTTGCACATTGTACTGGATTAGATTGCTAGAATAGTCACATCAATTTCAAATTTTGATGGTTAAAAGAGCAGTTAAAATGTTATATTAACTAAACATTAAGTTTGAACCCTTAATGTTTAGTCATGCCAAAACACATTCCATTGTTGCTGACATACTGCACAAAAATATATACAGTACGGTACAGTAATATATGATCAATACATCTATTTAAAAAAAATAATTTAAAAGTGACCCCATATATCGAAATTTTCTATTTTGTTTGAAATTATACTATTATTATCTATGAATAAGCTTATTACCATTTGCAAAGTTGGAGTATTTTTTTTCCTTTACATTCCAAATATTTTAGTGTTATCTCACTAACACTGCAAAGTGCAGAAAAATGGAACACACATGACTCTCAAAATAGACATGTGCCATGAGAAAGAGAACAATGTAAGTGTCAAGGCAAAAGAAAGACTTCACTATAGAGGTTACCCCATGTCTTTCCTTCAAAGGTTTGTTTGTTTGTAGTGGAAGGACTGAGGGTTGCCATTCATTTTGTCCATTCTAACTCGGTACAATATTTACAAGCCCTGCAGAGAGGACCTTTTGCTTCCTTTTCCTGTGGTTTGGCCCGGGCTGAGCTGTCAGGAGAGGGGAACAGCCAAACCCAAATGTAGATGCTCAGCTTGGCAGGCTCTCCATGGAGTGTCCTGACCAGACAAAAGCAGAGAGCGAAATACAGCCAATTTATTTATATTCGCTGTGGTTTTGCATGTTACGTCCTAGACTTGCAGACCCGGGGTGGATATTCCATCTGAGGACGGAGACGGACGGATGCTGTTCCACTAAATTACTTAAAGAAACTATACGGGATTAATGTCACGTCCATATGTGTTAATCAAGTGCGAAGTTTGATGTGTGGTCTAAAAAACATAATCCTCAAGGTCCGCCTGTTATGATTGAAGACTTACTGTCCTGCTTGGCAGCAGCAAACAATGTATGTAATCTGAGCGTTGTCACAATCACCACCTTGAGCTCCTTTCCTTCGGGGGGATGACCTCACCACTGTGAGCTGATGTATGGAACCAATTTAGCAGAGCTCCCTCTGAATCACTTGTGTGTTTAGATCTGTCAAAACTAAGACATTTGGACCCACATCCACTTGGGCTGCATGCACACTCGCCTGCTGGGAAAACATGAGACTGGTATGGATTTTAAGGCTTTCAAACAGAAACTAGAATTAAAAAAAAAAAAACAGTCTGACTCACATCCAGGTACTGTTGCTGCGTGGGAGAGCTCATAAATGAGTCAACCAAAGCTATTTGGATATAGGAAGGGTTGGGGGACGCATATGGTCATGCACAAACACACGCACGCACACACACTGGCTGTGGCCAGCTAGACCTCTCTGGTCAGGAGTCGCTGCCAAGAGAAAGCCGAACAGTGGAACACTGGGAGTCTTGTGCCTGATTTTGGAGACTCTTGTCTCTACACCGACCTTGCTTGAAAATATACTGCGGCTTCGAGGAACAGCACTCTCAGCAGTAGGGGGGCCAGGCATGGAAAATTTAGATGCAACACGAAAGACGTAGAGAGGAGGGGAGAGAGGGGAGGGAAAAAAAAGAGGGAGGCAAAATTGATGTGCTCATTCACATCTGTAGCCAGGAGCATTTTATTAATGCTTTTAGCACATTTACTGTAAAAAGGAAACTGGACCATAGCAATAGTTGGTGACAATAATGAGATCACATAAAGGCACAAAGGAACCTGCAGAATTATCCTAATTTCATTTCATTAATGAACTGCTAAACAAAAGATTATTTTTTTTATTCATGTTAGTATATGACGACGCAAGAGCACAAATCGCAAACGTGACACACAAAATTACATCTCCTAATAAGACCTTGTCTTACTAATAGTGAGGGTTATTGGCACCTTACCCTGTAATCAGTCACTTTTCTGACACTGACAATTAGTTGGAAATATCAAACTGGCATAATGTTTCAATTCACATAAACAATTCAATAATATCCAATACAGGATCTGCATCAATAATTGAACAAAAAGATCAGAATGTTCAGTTTCCATAAAGTTATTAATAGCTGGTTAACAACAGCACTGCATCACACAGAGAGCATCTCAAGTATTTTAATTACCTTGTTTAGTTAGATAGGAGGTAAGTGAATGGTGATTGTATTTGTGAGAGTTGGCAAATTATTAAAGACGGCAATAGCTGGTCTTTCCGGCTCCAAGTGAAGGATAACTGAAAAATGGTAAGGTGTGTCATCAGGTACAATGTGGAAAAATGCACTTGTGAAATGACACACTTTCTGTTTTGTCCAGATAAGTTTACAAACAAACAAACTAAAGGAGCCACATATAAGAACAACCGGGATTGTGCCTTCTGATACTTATATCAAAGTCAATGGAAAATTCCGTTTTTAATGCCCACAGTAAAAGCCCTCTATGATCCTTTCATTTTATTTACTTGACTCGGAGAAATCACTGGGAGCGCTTGTACACCAACAAAGGCCATACATGAAACAGAGCATATCTGAGGATGAGGATGTTTGATCATGGCTGTGTGATCCCATCCTGTCTGCCACAGTACAAATCCCCACTGCTCTGATACTCAAATTAGCGCACGGGTAACCCCAAACTACAAGCCTGTGCATATGCCAAGTCCTGCTAACCAGTAAAAAACGCATTGTAGTTTTCCAATGAGTAAAAGCTTAGGGTTCGTTTGGCACTGAAAGCACTGTAATTAGCATGCCACACCAGTAGTAGGCAATGTCATTACATGCATGTAAACCAACTGCTCTTCCTACAGGGTTTCATCCTAAAGGGTCTTTAGAATAACCTTTGTCCACTAGCATCTCTATGGATTTGTCGATCTTGAGTGAGACAAACTACATCACCCACAAAGCTGCCCACCGACTAGGATTAAAAGGCTACAATGTGACAATCGCCATGCATGGTGTAGGGGGCATCGTCACAACAGTAGAAACAAAGAAATACAGGCTCAAACTGCGACTCAAGATGTCCTGAGGGACAAGTATGTATGCACCGCAATGCTATGGCCTTGATGAAATTGCCCAAGTCCAAAACTCTATCAGGCCTGAAGAACTTGTAAAGTTCTTCCCCAATGTTCCACCAGAAGAACTGAGAAGACCTGGGGGTGTCCACCCAGAGGGAAAGAAATGACTTTCCACCGAGGGGATGCATCCTGAAAAATTTCAGGATGCGGGGGGCCACTTTGATACATTTTGCACGCTAAAGACGCTAAAACCAATCTAATGTAGGTCAATAAATGCTAATGCAATATCTCAATCATACATTTTATTTTTAGAAAATGCTGAGGAAATGGCCCCCCAGGTCACACATCCCTGTGTTTACACTTTGGCATATGTACTGTAACTCTAATGTACCCAGTAGGGGTGAAGTTAATGTACACTTTGCTGGGGGAAGCATTATAAACTGTGGCAGTTCCCCACTGTTGTACATTACTATTGTTGTAGTCGTTACCTACATATACTGTATAGTACATACACTAAGCTAAGCCGGCAACAATTCCATTTTCCAAAAAAAACATTATTAAACTTGTTGTCAAACCACTAAACTCCTTTTCTCATGTAAAAAACGTTTTACGTGCTCAAACTAAAGCATGGTTTATGCTAAAGCGAGGAGGCACGTGCATACACTATGCCGGCTCACTCCACCCCCTTGCACCACCAAAAAATACGTTTAGTATGTTTCCTCTGTGTACAACTCATTCAGAGGGCGCACCAACTCCTTCTCCAATTTCAGATCAACAATTACAATAAAAGTGACAGTAGTAACACATGGATTAGTTCCAGTTCCAATAACACTTCCTATCTCTCTCTAATTGCCACTGCTCGCTCACGACAAAGGCAGTTAACAAGATAAATGGTCGTCGACACAACCAGACAACACCGGCACTGTTTTGGGAGAGTAATGCACGTCACACGCTCAACTTCAATGAAGAGACAACGTCAAAGGGAACAGGGTAGTGACTACGCAGAGGTATAACCCAGGCAAGAGCCAGAACCCGACTGCTCAGAATATATCTGCAACGCACATTTCAAACACCAAGTGAAAGTAGATGACTATGTTTCAGCGGAGGACTGTGAATGTTAATGCTAAAAAAAACCCAATGTTGACGATAAAGCAATTTACCTTTGTAAGATGTTCTGATTAGAGGTTTACATGCACTCATCATGGGTATGAATATGATTAATTTTGGGGCCTTGATGACTGTTTTGAAAACATTACTTTTCCAGGACGGAATGATTATACAACATAAATATTCAAGTATTTTTAAAAACAAGAATTGGGTGGAAGAGATTTCATTTATTTGGCATTTCCTCTGATGCCCATAAGGTAAACATTATTTTCTGACTAAGTGGTGCTGAATGTTCTGCAAGAGGTGTCTCCAACAAGTGGGGTCATTGCCTTTATCCTGCATTTTGTGGGAATTATGTGTCATTAACAATGACAATGTCTGAAAGGAACAGTTATAAAAATATTAAGACTTGAAGCAAATATTCTGTGACCCTTTGGTGAGCTATTCAAAATCAGGTGGTGAGCTACCCATTGAAGACACCTGTTATAGAATGTCTTAACTGGACAACGCCAAGCCCTATATTAATGTCCCAATCGTGATCATTCAGCACTCATTTGATGGACCAATAACAACATGTACAAAAAGCAAACAAGAAAAAAAAACCTAGTAATTCTTTACATGTATTATGTAATGAAATCTGTGTACTGTATGTACACTTCTGACCACAATTGTATGTGCCTGAAAGATTATTCTTGATTGATTCTTACTGCACATTTTGTTTTTCTGTCCTTTTGCATGAGAGGCTACAGTAACGCCTTAGGATGTGAAATCCAACATGTTTTGTCTGCTACTCCCTCCGTTTACGCCTCAACACACCTCGATACACCTCAGCACACAAAATGAGTTATGACACAGAGGCACGCCTGTGGGTGAGCAGAAAAAATATTATGGAGGAAATTCACGTACGCCAAAACGGGCCCACGTTTTCGAACAGAGGGGGCGGGAAGGTGGATGGTGGGTGACAAGAGGGGAGTGGATGAAGGAAAGGGAGGAAGAGAGGGAGGGTGTGGGTAGGGGGAAACGGGTGGGGTGGGGTGGGGGTGGGGGTTGGTGTTGCTTCCTGTCGCCATTCCTGCCTGCCCACATAGACAGCCGGAGAAAGAATATATCTGAGGCGGACTGCAGGCCACATGACATTCTCTCCGAGTGCCTCGCTCGCCTCTGCGTCGAGTGATGTGCTCCCTCCCCTCCTTCCCTCCTCTTCCAGTTCCTCCCTCCCTCCTGCCCTTCAAAGCTTTGACATGTCATCTCCCACCACAAAAACAGAGGTGGGAAGACTCGCTGGCGCTACCGCTGCCTCAGGGTGTCTGGCACTAAAGCTGCCTGCAAATACAGCAGGGAAAAGAGGAGGAGAAGGAGGAGCGAGTATACAGAGAGGATGACAGAAGGAAGGAGAGAAGACGACGACAGAAAGGAAAAATGGAAAAAGAAAAGAAGCAGTGAGAAAGGACGATGCACACTAAAAGGAGACTCATAAAAAGTCGGGTGACAAAAGAACTGTTATTAAGAGACAGACTTTGACATGTCTGTTTTTTAATGTGTCACATCCACACACATTTAAAACAGCTGCTTGAGGGGGTCCGCAAAAATCTGGGTGAAACCGTGAGGGTCCAGAGCTGTGACACAATTCTGGTTGTGTGGCCTGTTGCACACCACAAAAACACAATCATACCCATAAAGGTTGAGCAAATTAAATGACTAGTACCAAGCTAAATGTACGCAAACCGCAATCCCATAATTGAGCAAATCTCTGATTCTAATGCGATTTTCTCTTCCAAGACCAGTAAGTAGTATTTCTACCGACTTTAAACACATACCACGGGCCGCCGTTGCTTATGAATAAATGATCCCAGGCCAACTGTTTGCAGCGAGGATGCCACAAAATTTGCAGATTGACTTAAGGAGTAATTATGCACTTGGCTTTTGAACCTCTGAGGCTTTGGGAATGAATTGGTGATTGGCTCCTGGACAAAATAAGCACATCTGACCAAAGTAGACTTTGCCATGGGCTGAAAGTGTCAAAAAAAGCCACAAGAGCCATGCAAACAAGAACACTGATAACATGGCCCAATGCCCTTTGGGAAGCAACCTAACAAAGAGATGAGCTAAGTTTAAGACTGCAGGTAGAAACATTGACCATTCATATTGAGGTGAAGGGATTCCATTACAAATGTATTTCACTTATGAACATTGACTTTTACAAGAAAAGTTCAACAATATATGACATGGTGGTGCATGGAAAGCAAACAAAAGCAGCTAGCTAGCTAAAAAGCACAAACAATAGCAAACAGGTGAGATACGTATGTAGCATAGCTTTGGTGTCAATTTAAAAGATAGCTTTGGGAGATATGCTACAGGTATTTTTATTCATAATTAGCATTAAATGAGTTGACTTTGATGCAAAATGTTTAAACGTAACAGTACTACACATGCAAAATAAACTTAATAGTCAAGACAATGCGTGATATGCTGCTTGCGCCAAGTCTTGCTGACCAAGAAGTAGAAACATATATTCATCAGATCACATTTTCATCAATTACTACTTGAATGTTTGCATGGATATTGTAAATGTATCCAGTATGTATTTACTTTGAGACTATAGCTATTCTAAATTACATATTTTCGGTATCTATCTACAGGTCAACGCTTGTAAGGGTTATTTACAAAAACAGCTTAAAAAAACAGCTATACAAACATTAATGTCACCTTTCCTGCAGAACAAATTGAAGCAATTGAAGCTCGTGTAACTGTGTCAGGCCCAGAAATAATGACGCAATTTAAATGAAGAGTCATGCCAAAGCAGTAGTGGAACATTACTGAAAGAATCACACTGGCAGCCTATGTACAGTATTTCATCGAGTATGACCGCAGTCGCAAGTCGACACACTGTGATTTACTTTAAGGCCAAGAGTGAGCTGCTCTTCAGGCTTGTAGAGGGTGAATCTGTTTGCTTATGATATCACCTCCAAAAAGCGTGACCGCCGATTTGGTGCTGTTTGCTGACACGACATCTCTTTGGATGTTTGATGGGATTTAGAACACGCTTCCATCCTGGCACATGGATGCCGATCCCACAGGCCTGTCTGTCTGTCTGAAATGGAGCCACCACCGCGGTACCAGTTTGAAGGCACACAGTCAAAGCCTCCATGCAAAAGCAATATTTCACTCTCAGAGAACACTGAAGAGACATTTTTATTTGTCTCTCGAGAGAGTGAAACCACAGAAAAGTGCCACAGGGCACCAAACGAGAAAAACAACTCGGGGAACAAGAGAGTTGGCGGCACTCGGGTAGCAGAGAAGACGACTAAGATGATTTATTAGTTCATGTCAGCCAGGCTGTACCGCCTACCATTGTATGGATGCTAGAGTCTCCATCACACCATGGCTGATCTAGTTTGGTGTGTCAAACTTCAACATTGAACTAATTAGTCATCTGTTGCGCTTATGAGTTACTTCAAAAAGGATGTTTCTATTATTTATTATCATATTTTTACTTTATTAATACTCCAAAAATTGGACGGGTGAATATCATCTTCAAAGAATCATAAAAAGTATTAAACAGTGACACCACTTTGGACCCATGTTTGTCCTTTCATTAAGTAAATCTGCTACTTTTACACTGAACTTGAGTGAATGAGAAAAATTGAATTGATCACTGTTCAGTTATTTTCGTACATGCAGTACTTTATTATTATTAGTTATATTTGCTGGGTGAAGGATTTGCATTTGGAAAAAAAGAAAATAAACATAATCAGACACAATATACGAGTCTTTATAAAATGACTCCAGTGAGATGATGCTAAAGTTTTCAACAGGTTAAAGTTGTCTAACTTTTTGGCGCTCTGACTCTATCTGTAGGACAACACTGCCCCCTAGTGCATACTATGCTCACAGTTGAACCTCCAAGAAAGTTAATTATATGACAGGAATAGCAAAAGGGTTGAACGGTTGGTGCACGTCGTTTTAAAGTTAATCTTAAAGGGTTTACAACAGTTTACAGCCTAATCTTCATGTGGTTGATTTATGGCCAACGGACAGTTTTTCCTTTCACCTCATACAGTATTTGCTCCAAAATACTATGTGGGAATGCATAAAGCTAAGATCTGATGATGTTATTGAGTGTTAATGTGCATATTTGCTGATGTACAACCCAATGTTCCCCCCAATTTTTCAAGTATCCGAGCATACACAAAAACAACCTGAGCAGTCCCTGGACCTCTGTGAGCGGCATCAGACATGCAGACTATAGTGTCGCAGCTGTCCAAAAGCTGAGAAACCTGACAATATCCATCCTGTCATTTTGTATATGAGACATATTGTATATCAGACAACACAAGCCTTGCAACTATTTCATACACAGATCTCGTACAATTAACTGTCTGAATCCTTTGGAAAACCCCTAGTTTATCATTTCATTTTCCATTTATTTTCTTGTTTACCATTTCAATTGTTAATTAGGTATACTTTAATTTCCTAACTTGACATGCACAGTTACGCCACACATTCACTCCACACAAACGGGCTTGTTACTTTGGCTTTGCAACATGTTCTTTTTTTTTTTTTTTTTTTTTAGAAGCCTGAAAAAAAAAATCTCACCCAGTTTCGTGTTCTTCTGTTTAAAAAATAAAAAAACCCTACTTTTTTTTTTTTAACTTTGGCTCTGTGAGTGGATGAGGTACTGCCTCTTTGTTTGGTTAGCAAGCAGCATTTAGCTCTCTAAACTCCTGCTGCAGCATTAGCTACAGGCTAATCTGCAAAACAGAGTAGTAATATGCTGTTCATTAATTGATTGGCTGCGAGTAAATATGTACCAACAGGATCTTATCATTGGCTGGACAGTGTTCGTCATTATGTTAGTGTCCCCTTGTTTATCACAGGGGATAGGTTCCCAAAATAGCCCACAATAAGTGAAATCCAATATAATTTTTTTTTGATACATTGATTATATGTTTTAAGGCTGTAAAACCCCTTTCCATACACTTTTCTCAGACGGGCAATAACATTTTCTCACATTTCTCTCGTTTAAACACTCTCAAAAAAAGTTCAAACCTTCGTTTAAATTTTAATGATCAACAAGAAATTAAGTCACTCACGCATATTTCACTTCTGTGACCGTGCATTTTCGTCCTGGCGCTGTTCCGCTGTACAGTAGCATTTTTGTGTCCTTGTTAAAATACAGTCAAACTTGTCTATAGCGGCCACTAGAGGGAGTCTGCAAAAGTGGCCGCTATAGACAGGTGGCCTCTATAGACAGGTTGGCGTCCAGTTTGAATGTTGACCAGTAGAGGGAAAAAAAAGAAAAAAAAAAGGGAAAAAATAATAATAATGTTGACCAGTAGAGGGCACTGCGGATAAAAGTTGTACAGCACTACTAGGCTTGTTATTATCATGGTTCATGGTTTTAATCCTGAACATGCATGAGTCAAACAGTAGCACATCACATAGTACAATTCACAATTTTGCATGTCCAAAAAGGAGTAGGAAGAAGCAAAGCTTATTTAATCCTACCCCTCATCAGTTTCACATCAGTTGCAATACATTTATTCACCTCTTGTTCTTCCAAGTGTACTTTGTAGGTCTACATGACAATGTAGTGCAATCATAGCCAAGGTTTTTACTTACTAAAAGGAAGCTAGAGGCTTAATAATAACTGAACAAAGCTGTGCTAGTAATGTCTTACGCTTGTTTTTAATATTTTACTTTTTATACGGCAGAGTGTCATTACAGCTTTAGTTCATCAGGAAGTGACGGAAAGTGACGGTGGGCGTCCCGAGCAGGAGAGCTAAGCTCAGTGCTAGCTGTGAGTTTCGAGAGAGTTGGGAAGTGTGTTTATGTTGGCGTGGATGTAAAGTCCTGCAGTGTTCTCCGCTGTTAATAAAGCCATTCAAGTGCATCGGCGACGTGAGTCTCTCCTTCCCCACAACAAGCGGCATTACAGTATTGACCAGTGCACACCAGGAAATAAACGGTGTCACTTGTTACAGGCATTGGCTGGACAGCTATGTAGTGGGGCTTGTTTAACCTTTGCCTTGTGGGCAAGCAGGAAGGAGAGACGATGCTGAGAGATGTGTGTGTGTTCTGAGCTGCTGTCTGGTGGCCGCGTTCAATAAATAAAGTTGGCAGAAGCAACAGGAGAAGTTTCCTTCTTTGCTTCGGAGCTGAATAACACTGACAAGTTAACAGACTAGTCGCGAACGGAAAAGAAGACGGCTTTGTTTGTGTCGAATACAGAAGATGAGGACTTTGATGGATTTGTGGATGAGGATTGATCAAAAATAACGTGAGTACATTCTAAAATACTTCAATTAACTACAACCGAACTCAGTTTTGCTCCCGCTGCCGCATGCATGCTAGCGTATGTTTTTTTTATTGTAGCGTCGCTGGGAGCACGTCCTGTTCCCAGCCTACTTTGCGGTAATGTTTTGGTGCAAATGCTCTCAAAGTTACATGTTTGACCAGGAAATAGCAAGCTCAAAAGAAGACGGCTTTTTTATGTGGAACAACTGACAGTTTGTGTGGATCTTGTGAATGATTGTGACTGAGCTAGGACTCAGTAATTAAAGTCTACACACGACAGCTTCATTGATTGAAAAACAAAACTTTTTCGTGCATGAAGCTTCTACTTGAGTCGGTGATTTGGCCGCTATATGCAGTCAGATATTGACCAAGGGAGCCGCTGGCTGCGTTGGACAGGTGACTGCTATACACAGGGTCTATAACATGTAAATTTGCTGCGGGGGATTTTTCAGTGGCTGCTATAGGCAGGTGGCCGCTAAGATAGGTTTGACTGTATATTGCTGCAAATGAACCGAAGATTAATTTATAAGTTAGCAATGATGCCGTGCGGGCGGGCGGCGTGGTGTTCTTCTGTGTGGCGCTGGCCGGGATCGGCGGGGGGATGCTTGCTCCGGGGTGGGGCGGTCGGGGGTGGCTTTGGTGGGGGGCTTGGGGGTGGGGCTGGCGGGCGGTCCCTGCTACTTGCTGGTGTCTGGCTAGTCTCTGCTTCCTGGCAAGCGGTTGTCTCCCTCCCTTCGGGTTTCTCCCTTGGCGTGTTGGTGGATGGGCGTGGCGGGGCGCCGGGCCGGGGGTCTCTCCTCTCGTGGGCCCCGTCATGCAGTGCTTGCTTCTCTGTTCCTCCTTGGCGCCTCTGGCTTGCGTGCTTCGTGGGTGTGGCCGTGCTCCGCTCTATGTGGGGTCCGGTTCTCTTGTAGTCGCCGTAGTGGTGCTCCCTTGCCGGCCGTGGTGGTATGCGGGGGCCGCGTGGGCGCGGTTCCCGCTGTTCTGGTGGCGGTCGGGTCTGCCTTGGGGCGTGTGGCTGGTTCATGGTGTTTGGCGGTTTGGGGGTGGCGCTGTGGACGCTACCTCCGGTGGGGCTCCGGTGTTGAGGGGGTTGGGTCGGCCGGACTGGGCATCCTGGCGGGCCGGGTAGGCCCTGTGGTGTGTCCTGCGGCCTGTGGCTCGCCCGAGCCTGGGCTGTGGTGGGTGGCCAGTCGGTCATGTGTCCTTGGTCCCCCCCTGCTCGGTTTGGGAGGCGTTTGGGTGTGGGCGTGTGGGGCCCCCGTCCTTCCTGTTTCACTGCACCATTTCACATACATATAGGACTTTGGGGGGTGGCCTACGGTCAGGCGTGGTTGGGGAGGGGAGTTGCCTTGCAGGGGCTCCTTTGCCCCTGCCATGCCACTGACCTGTTGCCCCCCAATTTTAATCGCACAGTAGACACTTAGGGTTTGGGGGGCTGGTCAGGTTAGGTGCCCACCGAGCGGCAGCTGTCCCCCGATTTTAATTGCATCATTAGCCATCATCCACATACACCTCTATCATATACATGCACACAGATACACCCCTCAGGGACACAGAGACCAGCTCTTCACAGCTGTCCTCTTTCATTTTATTTATTTATTTTTTAATTGCATAATAGACACAATCACACCTCATCACATACACAGGTGGGGCGGGCTGGATTGGGGTGCCTGCCTGCCAGGGTTGGGCCGTGGACCTGTCCGCTGGGCCTGCTGGGGGGGTCGTGCTCTGCCGGGCGCTTGGGCATTTGTCGCCGCTGCTCTTTGTGCTCTGCTGGGCCGTTGTCTGTGTCTTCACCTCCCCTGGTTTGTCTGCGGGCTTGTCGGGGTGGGGCTCCGGTGCACGAGTGGTGCGCCGTCAGCTCTGGTGGCATGTGGCTGGTCTGGCTACTGGTGGCTGGTGGGGTCCGTCGGCTGGTCTGCTGCTGGTCTCGCCTTCTCGGCTCTGGGGCTTGGCCTCCCTGCGGCTTGGGGTGCGGCACACCCGCTCCCTCTCCGGGGTTTGCTGCCCCGCGGGTGTCGGCTGTGTGGTGGTTCGCCTGGCTGCTCGCCTGTTTGCCCGCTTTCCTCTTTGCCAGCTCCTCTGTCTGCCTTGCTGGCGGCGTCCTACCGTTGGGATGGGGTGGCCTGGCGTCTCCCTGCTCCCTGGCGGTCCGCGCTCTCTGGGTTGTATGTCTGGGACCCCGGAGTCCCCGGCTCCGCTGCTCCTTGGGTTACCAACAGGGGATAGAGCGAGGCTTCCGTGTGTCGGGCAGTCGACCACTGTGTGTGTGCGCGTGTGTGTGTGCGTGCGTAGGAGTGTGTATGTGCGTGCGTATGTGGGTGTGCTTTTATTTATTTGAGTTATTTATTTGGGAGGGGGGGCATACATCTCTGCCGCCCGTGCCTCTGCCGGGTGGGTGGTGGGGTGTGCCTCCTGCATCCCTGGGCGGGACGTTCCTGTGTCGGGGGTCGGGCGGGGGCTGGCCCGGGCTCCGTTCTCTGGGGGTGGATTGGCGCTTCCGGCGTGGGCAGGCTTCTTTCCGGGTGTGTGGCCCCCGGTACTCGTCTGCCTTTGTGGGGTGTGATCTCTCGCTGGTCTCAAGAGTTGGCTGTCCTCCGGCCCACCGGCGCCCTGTCTTTGGCTGGATTACCTCTCTGCGGGGGGGGGGGGGGGGGGGGGGGGGGGGGGCTCTCTGGGCTGGCTCTTGGGGCACTGATCTTTGTGCTGCCTGCCCCTGTGGGCCTGGTGGCCTTCTGGCGGCGGGGGCTCGGCCCGGGGCGGGGCTCTCTGGGAGGTGGAGGGGGGCCCCTTTCCTTTCATGCATTCTCTGTGACAATTACACGCCCACACATTCTTGCACCTTTATATATTATGTATATATATATATTATGTATATATATACACACATTATATATATATATATATATATATATATATATATATATATATATATATATATATATATATATATATATATATATATATATATATACACACACAGTATATATATATATATGTCACAAAAGTGAGTACACCCTTCACATTTCTGCAAATATTTTATTATATCTTTTCATGGGACAACACTGAAGAAATGAAACTTTGCTACAATGTAAAGTAGTCAGTGTACAGCTTGTATAACAGTGTAAATTTACTGTTCCCTTCAAAATAACTCAATACACAGACCTTAATGTCTAAACTGCAGGCAACAAAAGTGAATACACCCCAAGTGAAAATGTCCAAATTGGGCCAAAAGTGTCAATATTTTGTGTGGCCACCATTATTTTCCAGCACTGCCTTAACCCTCTTGGGCATGGAGTTCACCAGAGCTTCACAGGTTTCCACTGGAATCCTCTTCCACTCCTCCATGACGACATCACGGAGCTGGTGGATGTTAGAGACCTTGTGCTCCTTCACCTTCAGTTTGAGGATGCCCCACAGATGCTCAATAGGATTTAGGTCCGGAGACATGCTTGGCCAGTCCATCACATTCACCCTTAACTTCTTTAGCAAAGCAGTGGTTGTCTTGGAGGTGTGTTTGGGGTCGTTGTCATGTTGGAATACTGCCCTGCGGCCCAGTTTCCGAAGGGAGGGGATCATGCTCTGCTTCAGGATGTCACAGTACATGTTGGCATTCATGGTTCCCTCAATGAACTGTAGCTCCCCAGTGCCGGCAGCACTCATGCAGCCCCAGACCATGACACTCCCACCACCATGTTTGACTGTAGGTAAAACACACTCGTCTTTGTACTCCTCACCTGGTTTCCGCCACGCACGCTTGACACCATCTGAACCAAATAAGTTTATCTTGGTCTCATCAGACCACAGGACATGGTTCCAGTAATCCATGTCTTTAGTCTGCTTATCTTCAGCAAACTGTTTGCGGGCTTTCTTATGCATCATCTTTAGAAGAGGCTTCTTTCTGGGATGACAGCCATGCAGACCAATTTGATGCAGAGTGCGACGTATGGTCTGAGCACTGACAGGTTGACCACCCATCCC
The DNA here is from genome assembly GCF_027744805.1 of Dunckerocampus dactyliophorus. Taxonomy (NCBI): domain Eukaryota; kingdom Metazoa; phylum Chordata; class Actinopteri; order Syngnathiformes; family Syngnathidae; genus Dunckerocampus; species Dunckerocampus dactyliophorus. The sequence goes on from NC_072820.1 coordinate 38,086,168, forward strand.
TTCAACCTCTGCAGCAATGCTGGCAGCACTCAGGCGTCTATTTTCCAAAGACAACCTCTGGATATGACGCTGGGCACGTGCACTCAACTTCTTTGGTCGACCATGGCGAGGCCTGTTCTGAGTGGAACCTGTGATGTTAAACCGCTGTATGGTCTTGGCCACCGTGCTGCTGCTCAGTTTCAGAGTGTTGGCAATCTTCTTATAGCCTAAGCCATCTTCGTGTAGCGCAACAATTTTTTTTTTCAGATCCTCAGAGAGTTCTTTGCCATGAGGTGCCATGTTAAACTTCCAGTGACCAGTATGAGAGAGTGTAAGAGTGATAAAACCAAATTTAACACACCTGCTCCCCATTCACACCTGAGACCTTGTAACACTAATGGGTCACATGACACTGGGGAAAGAAAATGGCTAATTGGGCCCAATTTGGACATTTTCACTTAGGGGTGTATTCACTTTTGTTGCCTGCAGTTTAGACATTAAGGTCTGTGTATTGAGTTATTTTGAGGGGACAGTAAATTTACACTGTTATACAAGCTGTACACTGACTACTTTACATTGTAGCAAAGTTTCATTTCTTCAGTGGTGTCCCATGAAAAGATAATAAAATATTTGCAGAAATGTGAGGGGTGTACTCACTTTTGTGACATACTGTATATATGAAGACTTCTCCACATACAGAGATACCTGTACACACGTACAGTACATATGCACGCGCAGTACATACGTACTTCCTCACAGTACTCACTGAGTTAACCAGGGTGTTATGTTGTTGGTTTTATTACAGCGACGGTGATTTCAGCAGTATGATTATATATTTTTTTTTACAATGATATGGATTACAGTTATTGTCACTGTTCACTATCATAGATAATCATTTCATGACTACTATTATGTGTGACTGTTTCAATGCAGTATTGTCATTGTGATCACTATCATAGTTCATCATTTCATGACTACTATTATGTGTGACTGTTTCAACGCAGCATTGTCATTGTGGTTGTTGATATTATTTTGTCCTTTCTGTCAGGGTCTTTATAGTCATCACAGACATTTATTTGCTGATGTAGTTCTGTATGTTTCTGTTGTTCTGTTCTTGTTGTCACAATTGTTGTTGTTGCTGTTGTCCCGGTCTCTTTTTTTTTTTTGTCCCCCCCCGTTTTCTTTTCTCTTCTTCTCTGTCCCCAATGTCAGTTGTTTATGTTCACATTTTAAAGTTTGGAGACACCTTTCCATTCAAGAGCATGAGAAAGTGTGTCTAAACTTTTGGTATCATGTATGTTCCTCCTAAGGTACTTCATGACAATATGACCTGCACCAGAAAGACAAGGTGGACCTACTGTTTTACCAACACGATGAAATATCTTTACCAATCAAAAAGCAGTAAGACAAGCATGTTCTACAACGACCTGCTTCGACTGCGTCACATGGAACTGCAGTGTTCTGTCACCAGTGGAGCTCTTTGTGGCTTCACTATTTCATATGCAAATGCACGCCTCTGATTCCTTTTGATTTACCCCTCCACTGTTAAACTGTGCGTTACACTATGCGAGCATGAGGGGCCATCCGGCTGTAATTGCTTTTCAGGCTTAATTGTCTCGGCTTTTCTTGTTTCTCCAAGCACCTGTGCTCAGATCAAAGCATGTGATGTGTGGTAGCTTTGTTTCGAATGGGTGTCCTTATTAGACAGCGTACACGCTGCACATGTAAGTGATTACCTCCCCCCTGTAGAAATCTCTGGATGTATTTTGGGAATACAGACACTGAGCATTTGAAATAGTCTAAAGCATGTAAAAGGTTGAATAAGAGTCATCTCAAGAGAAGAAATGGAAACCTTGTCAAAAGATTATTTTGACAACGTCAATTCACTAATATGTTTTGCTTTACTACTCAATGCAAACATAGAAGCTACATGCACACAAACAGTACAGGGGGGACTAAAAACAAGCTTTCAAAGTCCGAGGTAGAAAAATCAAGAAAAACCTCATTTTTAAAAAGGGAGACCTATTATGCTTTTCTGACCTACAAATGTTGTTACAATGGTGTATTCTCATGTTAAACGACGCTAACGCGTCAGTTAATGACATTTGCGCATTTGGAAGTGAGCCCTGAAAGCAGTTTTGGACGGCTCAGCACGCTGTGTTTTACAGTTTGTTTGTTTTTTAAACACCAAGTTCCATTGACGTCAATGCAACCCGGACTTCCTTATATTGGCACGCCCAGCACCCCCGCTCTGTTCACGGTGTTACCATGTCGAGCAATGGCTCCCAGGAAGTTCAGATGTGCCTAAAGAGGCAAGCATCAGGCAGAAGTGGCTGGAGTTGCCGATTCCAGGCCAGCAAGAGAAAAATATGCTCATCCGTCAACGGCACTTCACACGGGACTGTTTTGTGAACACGGGCCAATACGAAGCTGGACTATCCTTCAAACTGTTGCTGAAGTCCAATGCCTTTCCAACGTTACTTGGTCGTGTTGACGAGTCAGAAGAGCAAGCTGTAAGTAATAATTTATCAGTGTCCTAACTGTGTTTATTTTGTGTAACTAATCGGACAAAAGGGGTTCAACCACTGTCCGGAAGTCCTCAGGGGAGCTTGGGCCAGCATTGCTACAACGCCTGGAACTTGTTCCTATCACCGCAATGTTTAAAAAGTGCAAAAAAGTCCGCCAGAGACACCTGAGACCTAAAGCCATCTGTGATTTTATTATGAAAATGATGGCGCTGGATGACCAGCCCTTTACCAGTCATTGAAGACACCGGCTTTCCAATGAACCCCTTGGAGCCACAATTATACTTCTGAGCCGCTGCTAATTCTTAAATGTTTGGTAATAGTAGTGAGGTCATAATATTTGGTAAGGTCAAACCTACAGGTACAGTCAAATCCGACTGAGTCATTCTTACCTCTAGTTGTGCACAAACTACAGTATTTGTGTCCAGTAGTGCTCTGAGGGAGGCTGACCGCCACACTTTGAAAACGCCTACTCAACCTTACATTTTGATTACTCCCCGGGCACACAGCATTGAGAACGTAAGTACACACAATAAAGCTGTTTTGTTTGACTTAATGTTCATTCGATAATATAAATGGTTCACAATGTCAAGTGAGGTAATCAATAAAAGCATCTTTCAAGACCTCACATGTCCTGCCTGCTTGCCCTCTGTAAAATCAAATAGAAGATATTTGTAGATCAATGGCAGGGCAGATGACTAATAAAAATGAAAATTAGGTAACAGACTCAGATCTAAACATCTGACCTTAAAAAGCAGAAATGTGCTGTTAATTTAAATGTGCAGTACGTTCTAATATGCTTCATCACTGGCTGGAGGGACTGAACTTGGAGGCTTGTGTGTAATTATGTTCAGAGGGGCGGAGTTTGGCGGCATGGGGTGCACACTGAGGTATAAATGCACCCGTCAGCCCCAGCTAAGGGAGACGGTATTTACGGTGCACCATATCCGACAATTCTTTAAAGCAGCTGTATTCTACAGAACCAAAGAAGAAATGGATGCATGGAAGCTCCAACTTGTTTTTCTTCTTGTTTGCACTTTGCTGCAAATCTATGACGGGCTCTCTTACAGTGAGGAAGAGGAGCGATGGTTCTTGCATGACTGGCAGGTAAGTATGTATGTATTGCTGAAATGAGGGGTCAAACTTTATGCAGTATATTGATTTATTTTTTCCTTCTTTTGCTGGCTTAAGGGGCAAGATAAATCACGGGGGATGATCTGGCCCATTGTAACCCTCATGAAAAGATCAAAACCACTTCGCTTCTACGGACTCATGGGGAAACGCTCAGGTGACCTTTGACCACCTCTTCTTAGCTTACAATCATTGCAGTGCTGGTGTGTTGAATGAAGGTGAATATGTAACTGTAATTACATTGATGTAAGGTGGTCTGGAAGAAATAACTTGTATTTCAGCAACATTTTAAAGCATAGTTTCTTCCTCCCAGATAACAAAGCAGAGATGGGCTTAATGAGAAGAAAAATCCCCAGTAGAGGTGAGCATAAATACCAAAAACACTAGACTGTTTGAAAATATAACCCATTTATTCATTCTAAAAATATCACATCCCTAAAAGCATTTTTTAATAATTTAATTGAAAAAGAAAAGGCAAATGTTTTGTTTTCTGTACTACAAAATCAGTAACCAGATCAGCGGCAACTGCGACGACCACAGTGACACGTTTCATTAGAGAAAGCACACAAGAAGGGCATGTTTATATCGGTATAAAAACCTGAGGTTGTTTTATTTTACTTTATGTGCATTTTTTTTTTTTTTTAATACAGTGGTATCATCATGTTTTCAATTTGCAGCAAGCCAAAGATACTATTTCATTATTTGGCAGGTTTACCAGCGGAATGGGACAGAATCCTGTACTGATGGAGCAAAGAATAAAGAATGACCAGCTATACAATGATATGCCAACCAAAGACCTGACATTGTCATTCTCCTCTGCTCTGGTCAGTTTCAAATCATACTAATGCTAATCTCCACTGCTCCCTAATATAGAGATGTGTATTGTGTATGAGCACATTCATGTCATCTACTGTTTAACGTTCAAAACTCAACTTAACAAAAAGGCAATTTAAATAATTTTCCTTTGATTTAACTGGAACATATGGCGCTCCACACACAAAAAGGGGTCAAATATAAAAAGTATAAAATGAAATAACGACAAAAAAGGACGCTTTAATCTATACTGACAGTTAGGTCGAGGCTACTTGCGGCTGGTGAGGCTGTGGAGGTGAGTTTATTCAGTAGCCTGAGGATCTTAGTGCTTATGTCCCCTTGGGAGGAGTCCATTTCAGCGAGCTGGGGTCAATGGTTTTGTTGCCGTTGCCTCTCTTGACCTCCTTTGCTTTCCATTCATCAATCAGATCCTGTGTGCAGGAACGAGAGAAATTGGTAAGCGAAGTGAAGTGTCTAAGATTTATCAAGAGGCTAAGCTAGATTAGATAAAAGGGAGTACACTCCTGACATTTCACCAAACATTTTTATTATACCTTCTCAGGTGACAAACTTGAGATATACTTTAGTAGTCAGTGTACAGCTTGTATGGCAATATAGATTTACTATTTACTGAACATGAATGAACACAGCCATGTTTTGTAAATAGCTACCAACAGATACTGTATGTACACAGCATGAGGTGAAATGATTGAACACAAATGCCATGCATTATTGAACTGTTGAAAGTCGCGGCTAGTACAAATGAGTAGATTAGTTTAGTTGACTCAACAAAGCAGTGAGTGAGATAAGATGCATCTTCTACTGTATGTTAGCATGCAATTTCTATGTCATCATGACATGCTTTAGCATTAACACAAACACTGGGGGCCTTGACTACACAAAAACACACACGCTACAAGCAAAGGGATAAATGTAAAAACAAACCAGGAGGATGATCTCACCTGTCGCTTCAACACCAAGTGCTTCCCCTTCCAGTATTTGAGCATCTGAAGAGACTGCAGCGTGCTCACAATGTCCACGGGATTGACGGCGGTTTCCTGACTAATCTCTGTGCATCAAGTAAACGGCACAAATTGTTTTGCATGTTTGCTTTGTTGACGCTTTAATAAGCCTTGCCCCAAAGGCATTTCATGTAAGTAAGTATGTGCTGTGTTTTATCGCTTAAACTGTAAAAGTTGCATTTGGGTTGTGTGCCAAACCTTTGATGGAGATCTCTTTCCCTTGGAAGTTGTGCATGTATCGCAGTAACACTTCCTTCCAGTAGCTGCGATAGCTGATGAGGCCGAGGTCCGACAGGGGCCTCTCTGGGGATCCCACCTTCTCCTCCACTTTAGACAGCAGGTAGCCTAAAAGGGAAAAAGTACAGGATTGCCAGAGATGATACTCTTGGACTAACTAGACAATTATTGAGATACATACTGAAGTCAATGAGCATCTTGCCAAAGCCCTGCCTCATGTATTGTGGCATGGTCAGAATGCAAGAAACATTGTAGTTGAGGAAGGAATTCTTCTCCTTGAAACAAAAACAAAAAAAAGTAGAAACATAAGATTCTTTTGTATGTAGACATCAACATTATAGGACTAAGATCTGTGTGTGTTTACCTTGGAAAAGTATCCCACTAAATGGCACCCTGTGTTGTCGGCCTCAGTCATGACATAAAACAAAAAAGGCTCCACGTCATAGTACAACGTCTTGTGGTCCAGGAAGAGCTTGGCCAGTAAACACAGATTCTGACAGTAGATCTGAAGGGGACCAAGTATTTTATTCACTCTGTATATTGTGTTTGTTTGCTTTATGTCAGCAATTTATCAGTGAAACACTGCAATTATTCTATTAACCTTATTGCCCACCTTGTTTTTCTTGCCGTCAACTTCAAACACAGATATGGTGCCTTTCCTGTACACTTCATCTCCTGGAGGATGCTTCCACACACACTTGGCCTGACCAAAAAAGAAAAAAACATGCATACTAATAAAAACACAATACAATCAGTACTTCAGCCTGATAGTGAATAATGTGCTCACCATGTGTCGCCTGAGGATGGTCTGGCTTTTCATGTACTTGAGGCAGAATTCACACACATAAAGGCGACCCAGGCGGGCGTACTCCTCGGGATAGGGCGAGTGGTACCAGGTGTCCAGCTCATAGCGGCCAAACAGGATTGTCTTGATCATGTTGCTGCCCTCTGTGATCTGACCCTGGATGCGCAGCTTCTCCTACAGGAGGGTGGAAGACAGGAAGTAAACACATTGTCACTGCTGGGTTATCACATTAATGACAGTCCTCTGGCAGGTTAATGCTGGAATTAAAAACAAGGAATGTCCATTAACAAATGTCCATCAACAATAAACCTGTAAAATGTATTATTTATTGATATTAAATAATTAATTGATAATATCCATTATTTATACACCTTTCCAGTGGAATAAAGTATATTAAAGTGTGTTTTACCACAGTCAATGAATGAAAGTCTTGCATAGACCGAAACAAAGCCGCTCCCATGGAAGGCAGCTGAACCTAGCTCAAGGCTAAACACATTCCAATGCATTAGCAAAAGTACAAAAAAAAAAAAAAATTCAGGAGTTAAATAAATGTGTGTGTGTGTGTGTGTGTGTGTGTGCGCGTGTGGTCTATCATATCAAAGTTTAACACAAAATATACAATAAATCAATATGGACATTAAAATGAATACAAGACATTTTGAAAACATCTTTTACCTAGGCCTGTAACAATATTATATTATTACTGGAGGATAATTGGCCTACAAATGATTGCCGATAAACAATATTATTGTCAACATTATTTTGAGACAATTTTTTCATTAATGTAAAGACACTGTATGGCATAATAATCAAAAGCAATAAACTTTAATTTCTCAAGAATATATAACATTGCAATTGAATGCCAAGCGTTTTTAAATAAAATAAATTAAACAAAACATTATAAATTAAACAAAAAAAGAAAAAAAAAACAATGAAAACAAAATGGACTTTTAGTCTCTTTTGGCAAAACTTGCACTTCAATAAAAATCACAAGCAATCACAATATTTGATTTGTAATCAGTGTCACTTTCTTATTGTCTGAATATTGACAAAAAACAGAACACGGAAATGCTCTGAAGTTCACATCGTGCGTCAATGCAGACATCAGCTCATTTGCATATGCATTTCCTTGATGCAATTTTGCCCAATAATTCAGAAGCGGGTGTAGCTTAGCCAACTTTTCTAATGGGATGTCAGCCACTGCAAACATTTCTACAAAATCCTCAACAATTATAATGCCCGTGCTTCCATTCACGTTCTGTAAGAGGAGCTTTTCCACCAACTCTTGTTGGTGTTTCAGGCCGCTGTATCAACATGTTTAGTTCGGGAGGGAGGTTAGTGTTTGTGATGACATGCCGCCACGTTTGAGCGGTCGCCCGGGCAAATACTTCCCTACACAAATGTTCCTCCTCGTTACGATGACGTGTTTGGTAGAGCGAGAAAGGAGGAAATCAAACACGCATGCATGTGTCAATAAATCGAGGCCAGCAAAATTATCGAGTTTGTTTGTATTTATCATGTGGTTAATTGATTTGATTATTATGACAGGCCTACCTTTACCCTAATTAAATTACTGGTACTTCCCATGGAAAATTTCCAGAAATAAATCCACGGAAATGGATGTTCTGCGTCTTTGCGACCCTGAATTACTAGCACCCTCTGCTGGCTTCTGCCAAGCCGTGCCTCTACTGTGCCACCAATGCTTCAAAATAAGGTGACACAACATTGGTGATACAAGCATTATTGTCACAAATGTCTAATTGGAATCATCATGCCTAATTCTATTCTGAAACATGTGGAGGGTAGACACAGGCTCTTACCAGGTCTTCAGAGGCACGAGCCTGGGCTTTCCTAAAAAGCTCCAGGTCGTAGTCGCTGGTGATGTTCTCCAGCAGAGGCTCTCTAGTGTTGCCGTGAGTCTGCCGATGCTCCTGCGGATCAGACGGGATGAGAAACAAGATTGACAGCACATATGTATCAGCAGCTGGAGGAGGAGGGGAGCCAGTGTAGTACCATGTGCTTTTCTTTCTGCTCCTTCTGCAGGCCAGAGTTTCTCCCTTTCCTCATTTCAGCCACTTGCTCTTTGTATCTGCTCTGCTTCGATGTTGGTGTCTTGAAGACAAAAAAAAAAAACAAAAAAAAACAAACACATTAATCTAATTACAGTTTACAGATACAGATCCAACATAATTTCAGCGACTATTATTCTCCTCAAAGCAGACCTGATGACGTGTTGCATGTCGGGAATTGCTCTCTTCCTGCATCTTTAGCTCGTCTTCTTGCTTCTCACGGCTGACAGCTTTCACCTAGTAAAAGTCAGTTGCACACAAATGATAATTAATAGAAACCTCCCCTGAAATAACTACAAACGCAAGGTCACTGGCGACCATAATATAGCCCATCGGAGACTAAAAAATGTTCTCACCTTGCATTCATCTGCAGAAAGGTTGTGATAGAGAGGACATCCTGACACAGCAAAATGACGTTCATGTTTTCCTGTGAGGTGGCCTGTTTAAAAGCAATGTCATAGAAATCATTCATACTACAATAAAATATCTTTTGACAGTTTCGGAAGCAATCTGGTCTAAGCATAAGGGGTGTTTTACCAAGTGAATTACACCCAGGGGTGGGGCATTTCATGTTAAAGTTGTAAGTCTCATGGCATCGACGACGTTTGGGTCGGTGGGAGAGGTCCTTATCAGAGTCCCTGTTGGCCTGATCTTTGGCCTGGCCCTCATCGTGAGAGGCATTGGGGCTGGAGATATCCAGCTCAGACTCGGAGGATGGCGCATTTCCTGTGGGTGTCAATGGCGGGGATTCATCATGATCGGCAGTCTGCTTCAAGTCGGATGTGTCTGTGGAAAAGTAGACAACTCTTTTTTTGTACTTATTTACTTAACGGTTGAAAGGAGAACACTATAGCCATGTTCCAGTGGATGTTCACAAACCGTGAGAACTCTGGCTCAGACGAGTGGAGGCTCTGGTGAGGCGCTGTCTCTTGGGCCGGTTGCCGTCACTTTCAGAACTATTGGTTTGCTCTCTTTCAGCAGAGGAGTCTGAATCTTCCGTTCCATCAGATCCACTCCCTGCCATATGTCTCTAAGGGGGCAAACAAACAAAAGCATAAGCCACTTTTCACTGATTCCTCAAGCAACACGTTGAAACACTGTTGATGTATTCTCTCTATGACTTGCAAATGGGGGTTATGCCACATAGCAAGGTTTAGTGCGACTTCCTCAACACCTTCCTATTCATCTTTCAAAGACAGGCCGGTTAGCAAGCCGTTAACCGTTTAGCTTATGCTACATCACCAACTGAAAAACTACCAGCAAAATTTAACTTATTTTTCCCCAAAATAACCCCAGTCAAGACTATCAGATACACCCAGATTACATATGCGGTTATTTAGCACATAATTGGGTGCACAAGACGAATAAGCTAGTGTAATTAGCTTAGCAAGTTAGCTTTACAACCGCACCAAACTGCATTAGTAAGTTTAGATGTTACGCCTTCTCAATCGCTTTCCTACCGCCACCTGAGTACATATTCTTTCCAACTATCAACTATTGTGGGTCATTCCGTTGGTTCGACATGTATTTGTTAACCAAAAAACTGCTCTTTTTAAAAGGGAATGCTTTACATGTCACCAACAAGTTTCGACTAGTCTCATCCTCGCCTAAGTCGTTAATAAAATTAACTACTGCATATGTTATCCAGTCTGAAAAGTCCAACGATTGTCTATAAAGGCAATTGTAAAAGAAAATGCAGAATTATGACGTGGAACATTGTACCCACAAGTGGAACACGGTTGCTAACGCTAACCTAAGCAAGCTAACGTCATTGGCATTGTTGCTAGCACAAATTATTCTTACCTGCCGTCTGCGAGGCATCTTGAGTTATAAGAGGATTCGTTCAGAAACTGAAAATACTCGATATTCTTATGTTTAAACCAAGCGGATCAAATAAACTGGTCCAGATGGAAGTTACATGCAAATAGTGTAGGCTGGATGTGGCGCCTCATACGGACATTGCAAGCATTACCCGGCCAGGAGGGGGCAATATACCACAACCGACTGCTTTGCGTCTTCCTCGTTTGCATTAGCTTCCCTGTCGGTGACTATATCAAAATAACAGTCTCATCACCTACTGGATGGGGGTTGTATTGCTAGATTACGATGTCCAAAACAGTTGAACAAAATTAAAGAAATGATCTGTGTCAGGGTGTCCAAAGTGCTCCCCACGGCACATTATAAAATTTAAAAATCATAAAGAAAATAGCAAAAATGGGAAAAAATTGTATTTTTTCTCGCTTATTTTACAGATTTTAAAATATCAAAATGGCACTCACATTCTCTGATGTGGAAAAAGTGGGAAAAGCGTTGATCTATATTATAATCGATAGTCACCAATTGTACTTATTTGAGTCACCCTCCAAATGTTGTGAACTTTCTGGCCTCCTTGGCTGAAGTAAAAGAAAATGTATGTACCCACAAATATGTAGGAAGAACAGCACAAGGAACTGAGGTATTTTTCCTTTTGCTTTCCATTTTCTCGAAAGGTCCACTGCCTGACCATAAAGGGCAGTTGAGGGGAGTGTCGGTCACCCCCCAGCAGCTGATACCAACGTCTCCCAGCTGTACTATAAATAGCTTACAAGGCCTTTCCACTGCATTTAGGCAGTCATACATGTGAGCAACACACACTACAGTTGTTTCTGTTGTAGTCTAAACTTTGCAATGAACAAGCCCAACATTGTTAGACCAGAGGAGAGGTAAGTGAGGATTATGTTTTGATTATATACATCAAATCTATATTTTATATTTTCTATATGTAATATAGTTTTGTTTTATTTTTGCTCCATCAGCCAGCCTGCACACGCGGTGTGGTTTGATAGGAAAAAATATGTCACCATTAACTTCAGGGTTCAAAAACCAAAAAATGTCCAAGTTGACATCCAAACCGACAAAATGATCTTGTGGTGAGTTGGAAAAAATATTTACTTCTTACATTTGCAATAAATAACACCGTTTATATTGTTAATACTGTGTTTTTAACAGCTGCAAGAACGACACAGATGATGTATTCTACAACGAGCTGCACTTTTATGACAAAGTCCAAATCCATGTATGAAGCATACACAAAAATATTGTAACACATGTTGCATTCAAACAGTGTTTGTGGTATTTCAACCTGCTGTTGATGTTTCTCGTAAAGGATTCCAGAGAAAGAGTGTATGACCGCACCATCAATGTTTTGCTCAGGAAGATAAAGCCGGATTATGCGTGGCCTCGTCTTCAGAAGGATCCAGCAAAGGTCTTTATTTTAAATGTACTGGTATTATATATTTTTGCATTTGCAGTAAAGCTCGCATGCAAAACATGTGCTTCGTTGTGCAGCCCAGTTGGATTGCTGTTGACTTTGACAACTGGAGGGATTGGGAGCATGAAGAAGATGAGGGAAGGGAGGAGTATGAAAAATACGTGGACGTAAGCAAAGTCACTTGGCCAGTGTTTCTCAAAAGATCTGGTTTTGTGTGTTAAAAAGACTCCATATTCTTGTTTTCTGTCAGATGATCCAAGAGATGGCCAGCAGTAATAAGGGAGCAACACCAGACATGGGGGATCTTAGTGATGTAAGTCTAGTTTGGTGCTAAGATGTACATCGTGCATTTTAATACATTTTATTTCATTACTGACGTTGACCACAATTCTTTTGTCCCACAGTCTGACTGAGGCTGAACATCACCACCACCCCTCTCCTCTGTTGTTCAGAGATACAGAAGACAGTACTGTTTTTTGATGTTTGTGTTTTTTATAAATACGATTTAATTCCCCCTGTGTGGTTATTTATTAAATAAAAACGAGCGTTCTCTACCTTGTTACAGCTTCCTCAGAATAACTTCTAATCAGCTGCAGTTTTTCCAACTTCTGGTGCAAGTCAGGGAACGCACCATCTGTAGTACAGTACTTCAACCTGCCCGCTTATTGCTTCTATATAGGTTATATATATGTGGTTTATTTTCATCTAATTTACATTGACGCGTAATTTCCTTCCACTTTTTTGGTTGTATGGTACAATATCAAAAAGTCGCTTTTGCTAAGTTTGGCTTTCTTGCTATCCGTACTAAAATGTCAGCTGCTGACTAGCAACGCAAGCTATACGGTGCCTTGTGTCTGAACAATTGAGTTTTTCAAAACAAAAAAATAGCGCAATATGACTTTCCAGTGTCAGCGAGACTGCTATATGAAAGAGGTATGAACACGTCTTGGATTATATATAAATGCTTTAGGGCAAGAAAACGCTAACGTTTCCTCTGCATGACTGGTTAGCATGGTTGCTAACGGCTGTCATATAATTTAAAGTGATTGTTTTTTTTAAAACAAACAAAAAAAAAACATCAAAGTTGCCGTCTTGAGCATTGTGTGAATGTCTCCTTTGCTGTTTATAGACACTAGGGGCATAAGAGCAACACAAACGTCTTAAGTCATAGTGCTCATGATTAAGGCAGTGCATAATGTATAACACGTACACATTTTAGTGTGATGACCTTCTCTTTAGTTTGTCACAACAGTGGCTTCCTGTTGTCCTGCGGAGCTCAAACAAGACATTAATGGAAAAAAAGAAACAGTCCAGGGCTTCACTGTGAAGCTTCAAGACACCATCTTATTTCCTGAGGGAGGTGGTCAGGTAGGGGTTCTCTTGGAAGATACGAATGCCAAATTATATGTAGGGAGTCTATACTGACTCTATACTCTTCATCAGCCAGATGACCACGGGTTGATCGGGGACGTCCCTGTTTTGAGGGTAACGAGGCAGGGCCAAGATGCGGCTCACTTTGTGGGGTCGCCGTTGGAGGTAGGTCTTCAGGTACAAGTGAAGGTGGACTGGGATAGGAGGTTTGACCACATGCAACAACACTCAGGTGAGTGGTTTTGTTTTTTGTGAGTCTTTCATGGCTTATATTTACACCGAATTAATGTTTTGTGCCCTTAGGTCAACATTTGATCACAGCTTTGGCTGACACGATGTTTGGATACAAGACCACATCTTGGTATATGCACATATACACTCCTGATCAAAATTTTAGGAGCAGTTGAAAAATCACAATAATTTACATTTTGCACTGTTCGATCTTAAGGACGTCTAAGTAAAGCTTCAAAATGCAAAGAGAAATGGGAGTGAGACAAAACATTTTTGAGGAAGCAATTTATTACAATCAAGTATTAAACTGAAATAGGCTGTTCATTAGCTGATCAAAAGTTGAAGACCACAGCCGTTACGAGCCAAAATCTTGGCAAAAATGTGGATTCAATGTAATTCACTGTCAGGTATTCACACTGTTATGGTCTCTTGAGGGCAAAGGCTTTCTCTCTTTGAACGCAGTCAGATTGTTGAGCTGCATAAGGAAGGCCTGTCACAGCACACAATTGCTGAGGTTGGACGCAGTAAAACAGTCAACTTAAACTTCTTCAAAGATCCTGAGGGTTACAGAACAAAAAAGTCGAGTGGTAGACCCAAAAAAATGTCACCGGCCCTGAGCCGGAGAATCTGATTGGCTGTCCGTCAAGACACGGGACGATCCTCGGCCCAAATGAAGGTTGTGACTGGTGCTGTGAGTGCAATTTAGTAACTCATTAGATGGCACCTGCGAGAGATGTCTTTAGCACCACAGAATTGCACATTTGGAATTTGCACAAGAGGACGAAACATTTGATAGGTGGGAAAAAGTTTTATTCTTTGATGAGGGGAAAAAATTGAATCTTGACAGTCCTTATGGTTTCCAACATTTACTGGCATGACAAGGAGATCCCACCTGAGATATTTTATACACAGCACAGTGGAGGGGGTGCCATCATGATCTGGGGTGCTTTTTTTTCCACTGAAACGATGGAGCTTCAGGTTGTGCAGGGGTGTGAAACAGTATCTGACTACGTGGAGATGTTGCATGGGCATCCCTTATGACTGAAGGCCCTCGTCTGTGTGGTAACGATTAGGTTTTTGTACAGGACAACGCTGCAGTTTACAATGCCCGCCTGACAAAGGACTTCTTCCAGAGTAATAAACTCACTCTTTTGGACCATCCTGCGTGTTCCCCTGATCTAAATCCAATTGAGAACATTTGGGGATGGATGGCAAGTGACGTTCCAGACAGTAGATGCCCTCCATGAAGCCATCTTCACCACCTGGAGCAACATTTCCACATTCCTCCTGTAAACACTGGCATCAAGCATGCCCAAACCAATGTTTGATGAGATTTACAAGAATGCCGCAGCTACTCATTACTAAGTCCTTTTTTGAACATTTGATATCTGTTTTAGGGGGGTGTTTCGTTTTTTTTTTTTTAGCTATGGTCTTAAAGCTTTGGTCAGAGGAACAGCCTATTTCACTTCAATGGTTGTTTACAATTTTTGTCAACCTCAATTCGTTTTGCATGATGATGACGGTAAATGAGCATTCATGTTAACTTCTAATGTGTTCTTACCCATCTTTGTTGTCAGGGAGCTGGGGCGTCACAGAAGCACCATTGAACTGGACACCCTGTCTGTAAAACCTGCCCAGTTACAAGCCCTGGAGGATGCTGTGAATGAGAAGATCAGAGCTCACATCCCAGTCGGTGTTAAGCTTCTTTCTATGGACAGCCCTGAGGTGGAAAAGGTGTGTCTAAGTGGTAGATAATGCTAGAACATTAGGTACACAATCTAATGTGTAATGTACGTACAATCACCTCATTATGATGCAGTGAAACTATAACCATGATAACACATTTTTAACACAGCTGTTGTATTGGATTTCTGCAGGTGAGGAGTCGAGGGCTGCCAGATGACCACACATGGCCAATTCGGATTATCGATATTGAGGGTGTGGACACAAACATGTGTTGTGGAACCCACGTGTCAAACCTCAGTCACTTACAGGTAGTACCTAATGAAGTGTCCACTGAGCTTATATCAACATAAAAACTACTGTGTTGCCAACCATTAATGCAAACATAAAGTTGAATACAATAATAGTGTACATGCTTCAATTAACATCTATTCAGTTAACCAGTCTCCTGTAGTGGCTGAGTGTGTAGTCTACAAAAAGCAAATAACCGCTGGAGTCTCTAATTAGCAAACATTGACATTTAGATTCTGATTTTCGTAGATATAGGTTTTAATTCCACAAGATGGCAGTGTCTGCATCTGAATTATGAGTGGTCAGCATTCAGCAGTTCTAGCTACCTCAGCATGTGCTTTAAAAGGTTGCTTGTGCCACTGAGCTGTTGGTGTGAAAGTCATGCATCTTACACTTGTACTATTGTCAAAAATGAACTCAGCAGTATCAAGTCTGGATGAGCAGGGTGCATCTTACCAGTATTGCAACACTGGTTCTGTTCCTGCTGTGTTGTGTAATGTATTTGTTAAATGGCAATGTGGTGAAAGAGCTATCCTTTCCACTTTCTCATGTGCTCAAAATTAAGTTAAATTTAAGTTAAGTTTTAAAATGTCAGAAATAACAGCCTTTCTCAATTGCCCGTCCTTGTTGCACTTTCGGTAAACAAACGCCCCGACTACAACATTAAATTTTAGACCTTGTTAACCTTACATCAAATGTTTCGAACACTTCTCACATTATTTTTTAAAGGTAATCAAGCTGCTGGGGACAGAGAAAGGAAAGAAAAACAAAACCAACCTAATTTTCCTGGCAGGAAACAGGGTGCTGAAATATGCAGAGAAAAGCTACAACACCGGGCGCGCGTTGGTAGCTCTTCTGAAGTAAGCTGCAAAGTACCATTTGTGTCAGTAGATACCTTTACTAAGTGTAATATTTTGGTCAACAGAACTGGACCCGATGAGCATGTCGAGGCTGTGGACAAGTTGCAGAAATCTGTGAAGCTTCTGCATAAAGTGAGGCAACATTTTAGCAGTTTTTTTTTAGTTGGGTTGCGCTGAGCTTTGTGAAATATGTTTTGTTAGACTAACTTGAACCTACTTCGAGACATGGCGAGCCTCATCGCTCACAACTTTAAGAATGACCCCCAGAGAGGGAACTTCTTCAGCTTGCACAAGTAAGAGGCCTCTTCACATTCACCAAAGCATTACATTGTCATTACAGTTGAACTAAATGGTCTCCCTGACTTCCAGAAAAGAAGGGGACAGTGACTTCATGAATATCATTGCCAATGAAATAAACACTCAGGTAAGACTATCAACTTCATAACTGCTATTTGATGATTTTTAGTAATCACTTTTGTGGTTCTTCTCAGGAAGTTTTGGTTTTTCTGACTGTGGGAGAGGAAAAGGGGCCTGGTTTGTTTCTGCTGGCTGGACCCAGTGAACAAGTCACACAGATGGGACCACGGTACGTTACTCACCCCTGCTAGTAATAGTCTTTCTATATTCAGGAGCTACGTAACATCAAATTTGGTCAAACCCTCCAGGTTATTAGAGCTTCTGCAAGGGAAAGGAGCAGGAAAAAATGGTCGTTTCCAAGGCAAAGCTAACAGCCTAGCACGAAGAGGGGAGGTGGAAGCTCTTCTTCAACAACACTGCAATCATCAGACCACACAGGAAGAATAAATCCAATTAATGTTCAATTCTTTTTTTAATTTTAAAAAGGGAAACAATACACTTAAAATACATAATTTGTTTAGCTCATATGTACAAGCCAATCCCTTGTGTGCTGTGTTTTTAATGTAAAAAAAATAGCTTGATGGTAGTTTTAATTAAAATAGATTTTTATACATTCATTTTGTTATTTCTTACCTGCATCCCAAATCTGTCAGTGCTGTGCTTTTAATCATGATCACTTAGGTAACCACAGCCCATATAGTGATTCTTTAAATTTACATGTGGTAGTGGGTGGTAGAATATGCTAAACTAGTGCAAACACGCAAGCTTCCCATTCCCAGCCTAAAAACAAAACTACACAGGATTAAAAACTGTAAGATTGTTTGGCAGTTACGAGCATTTCCTTTGTTCTTTACAGATTGACTCATAGAGGCTTCACGATCTTCATTGAGATGTAGTTCTGAAAAAAGTAAAACAAAATATATACATGGAACGTCAAGCATAAAGTTGTCAAGGAAAAATGTTCAATTTTATGTATAGAGCTATTCCGCACAAACGACGCTTACCGGTAGAGAGTACAACAGGATGGCAAGGAAGAGGAGCACAATGACGAGAATGAGGAGTCCAATGAAAAGGCACCTGAACCGTCGCCAAACGATGAACTTCATGGTCTTACAAGGGTTGGTGAACCAAAAGAATGATGTTTCAGGGCGCCTGTTGGTCATAGAGAAGATGTGTGACTCCATTGGAATGGTTTATTTTCGCAAATAAGGTGTGTGTTTGTTTGGTGGGCTCCTACTTGGGAGGGTCCAGTTTAGGGTTCATGTTGGGTTCATCCCTGCCTTTTCCTGCAGGTTTCTCATCCACATCTACTTCGCTTACAATTTCCAAAGTCATCTCTACTTTACCCTATGGAATGTATAACACGAATAAAACACAAGCAACCAAGACCGCTGACTATATTGCAAAATCCAAGAACCTTCTTGAAGGCACAAACTGGAAATGTACACTTATAGATGAACACAATGTATTACACAATGTATTCTCAATTGTTTTAAGATACTGTACATATTATAAAAGTTGTGGAACAAAACAGTCAGGTTCCAATACAAATATAAGCTAAAATTAAATGTGCATGTCTTTTGAGTAACATTATTATTTATGAAGAGAAAAAAATATATATTTTCACCCCCAAGGCCTTCTTTCCATCCCGCTCAATAGCACAGGGCCACCAGCCCCTCACTGACTGCTGTGCAAACAGAGACTTGGCAGCTTCCATCTTTTGTGGAGCTTCCATTTCCATGTTGTCCATCATGGACAATGAACACTTCTCTGGAGTCTTCGCAGGGGGAACCAAGTTGTGCAAATCCAACTCTAGCGTTCCTGGAATCACAGCAACAACATGAAAAATAGTTACCGTATAAACCGCTACTTTTTTCCCCTCACACGCTTTGAACCCTGCAAACAATGATTTAGCTCATTTATGGCGAAAACAACTACAGTTCCCATGATGCTTACAGTTCCGAGTTACAGTGTAGTTAGGATTGCAAGTTTTGTAGTGTGTCTTTGTGTAAATATCAAATTTTATAAACATGGACTCTTAGGGCTTACAGACAAGTGCGGCCTATAAAAATAATACATTTTTTTCCTCTTTAAATTTGGTGGGTGCGGCTTACATTCAGGTGTGCTCAAAAGTCCGGAATTTATGGTAACTAAATGATTGTAATAGTATAACTTTAGAAAGTTAAGCATGTCTTACCAAGATAATCATCGAGGGAGAATTTGTCATTGTCCCATATCTGGACAATCAGCTTGGGGGGGATCCTGAACTCTGTTTTGTCCAGACTCCAAAAGTGTTCCTGTTTGACGATTGAACATTGATGACTTTAGCACATACCTGTTTTTTTCCATATGTGATTTATTCATATATTCATGTAGTCAGGTAAACGATGGTCAAGAGGGGCTCACCTTCTTTGAGACAAGGCAGAGTTGTTCAGCGGGCAGGTAGTCAAAGTCAAAGACAAACCTCCAGTTGAAGTTGCCATCGCCATCTAAAGACCTGTAGTGGACGTCTGTCCTCTGCTTGTCCCCCTCCATGCCTGGCATCCATCTGGAACACATAAACATCACATCAAACTGCTGACAAGTCAAGTTGCAGCATCAAAAATTATTTGATTTAAAAAGCTCAAACCATTTGCACTCTGGACCCAAGGGAAGAAAATGTAATAAGATTCTAAGCACAACCAATTACATGAAGATTATATTCAAAGGGATTTGTTATGTTAAATTTAATTGGATTACGCTAGATTTCATTACAACTTTTGACCCTTCTGCCAACCGTTTGCCATCAGCAAAGTATCGTAGGTTGAATTTTCAGTTGTACCCTTTAACGTAAATGTCGCTCATGTGCTCTCCGGTGATGCTTGTCTCATCCAGAGTGACATCCGTTGTGTTCCAGATGACAGCACGCAGGAAATGTCTGAAGAAAGAAAAAAAAGAATAATGTCCACATTGTTGGTGAACCAAAAATGAGGACGTTTCATCGACACTTACTTCTTGGGCTTGCGTGGTGTGATGTCAAAGGGGGGTCCGGGCACACCCATGCTTTTTGGGAACACATCAACCCACAGTTGAAGTCTTCCCTGTTAAACCAATGAACAATGTCAAGGCAATGGGGACAGGTGAGTGTGTATGAGAGTCTTGACTTCAAACCTGGGACAAGTTAGGCTGAAAGCTGCTATAAAGTGTCCTGGTCTCTACATGCTCAGGTACCAGTCCCTGTGTGCGGAGGACATGCAGACAGAGACGCTCATGGGCTGGACCCAAGTGCTGGTGGATCTCTTTCTTGTCCTCTGGAACGAGGAAAAAAAGGGAAGTTGTGTTGTCCTGCAGCGACATTGATTCCATTCAAGCCATGATCTTACCAAACTGAGCCAGTGTGTATTCTTTGCCATTAAAGGTGAGCGAATTGCCGTTGTCCTCGGTCCTGGGTTTGGATAGGCCTTTCAGACGAGCCAGGTTCTCCAAGATCTCAGATGGCTTCAGCTGATCCCGCCACTGGTTAATTCCAGAACTGTCACAGAAAACAGAGTACCAATATAAAATCAGGGCATTTTTTGGGGGGGGGGGGGGGGGGGGGGGGGGGGGGGGGGGGGGGAGAAACAGGTTAGCCTTACGTGCAGTAGGTTTGTGGCAGGCCGCAGTAGGAGTTGTATCGTGACAGGAAGCGGTTCTCCAGGTCAATCACCGTCTCCCCGACCTTCTCGTCACGACTCAGAAGGTCATGGTCGTACACAGAGATTTTCAGGTCCTTGTCCTGGGGCAGGAAGCCTGTCATCTCGAACATCCTGAAACAAAAAAGTGAAAGTTGTCAGACATTCTGCCTTTATCAAAGGAAACATGTTTACTCATTTGGATCAGGTACCTTCCAAACACAGGGTTGGTGGTATTGGGGAGGTAATGATCCCGGTCATCAATTGTGTTCTTTCCCAGTGATATCTTCATGTATGGGTCACACTAAGGGAAGGGGAGAAGATTAACACAAATTGTTGAGTGGGCCACATTAGAAAAGTGTGATTACAGTATACTGTATATTGCTGCAAACCAAGATTCATCCTCACTCTGCCGTTATTGTCTTTGGGCTGAAGATCAATGGCCTGAACCACATAAATCCTGACCAGACATTCCTGAGGCCCACTATCGGGCAGCTCTCGGAATTGACGAGGAGGAGAGGTGACACCTGGGTCATCTGGCAGGGGGTACACCTTAAATGAGCCCTGCAGGCACATACAGTACATTGTCAGGTGGCATCCAATTATTTAATCTGGTCTAATTTGTGTCCGAGTACCTTGAACTCGCCGACCACACTGGGGTCGTCATCGCCGTCGTCATTCTTGCCACGCTGCAGTTTGAAGGTGCTGCAGAAGTCTGTCAGCCCTTTGAATTCTGGGACATCCTCCAGTTCGCAGTTGTACACCTGAAAATACAATCCAGAATTGTAATACTGATACAGTTTAGGTATTAGTTAACAAATCAGTCTTTATTATTGTTGTATGTAGGGCGCCAAAACAGAAATGTTGCTAATAGTTTAATATTTAAAAAATGTAAGCAAAATACTCGAAACAGCCATATTTCGTTTATTACAACTAGTGTATTACAATACATGTGATGAAGAGTGTCTTACTTTGAGGGTGTCATATCCTTTCTTGAGATAAGGGCCACTTCTTTCTTGGTCTCCCACTGAAACGTAGAATTTACTCCACCAATCCACAGTTTGCGTTTCCTGTCATGTAAAATGGAACACTTACTTCCTATCACTACAACTGCTTACTGTAATTCTGTGCATTCTAAAATGACTTAACCCTTACCTTCTCTGCATGCTGTGCACAAGAGCCGCGCAATGTAAACGCAAATGAAACCAGAAGAAGAGGAAAAAGTAATAAATTTCATCATCATAATATTAAAAATGCTTTGCGCAACAATTATTGGCAAGACAAATGAGCTGCGATCAGAAAGACGAAACTCTGTTCAGCGAAGGCGGAACATTAAAATTTTTTTTTTTTTATTGAGGGTCCCCAGCCACTAGGGGGACCTAGTACAGCACATTTGTATCACAACGCCTGGTTGCCCCACTTGGTGTTAAATGTGCCAATTTTGTAAAGTTAATATATTCTTTTAATAAGTTACTAAAATCATCTATTCATAGGCAGTTTGGTTGTTTGGATTGGCTGTGCGTCTGATACAAATTTGAATAGAATGTAATCCGGGTTTTGTTGCGCCCCTGCTGTGAAAAGCAGCATTAAAGTCATGTGCTCATTAGAGAACAGATTATTCAAAGAACAGTTTGAAATAATGCATACATTAATAGAATTGTGACATTCTTAAACAGCTGTGGTTTGTGTCAGTGGCAGTGCCCAGCTGCGAGACAGAGCGACAACAATAAGTGGTAACCATACTGTACATACAAAGGAAGATGTAGGGGAAGTCATTTTGTTGACAGCAGCTGACATGCTGCACATGAACTGCAAGCCAGAGTGATACCAACTGTCAAATTTGACTTCACAAGTCAAATTATGTACTTCTTAGTCAAAGATTCCAGTGGGTTGCATTATAAGACAAATTCTAATGAAGCTTACCTGAGCTTCCAGCAATGGTCTAGTTTCTTCCATGTTGATGGAGACATGTTTGGAAGGAGATGCTGCCATGAGGGCCACTGCAGGAGGACAATATGAGATTCTCCCACAGTGGTCAGTCAAATTCCAGTTATTTTGTGTCCTTACTTTTGGAAGACATGGCTCCCTCTGCTGTGATAATGTATGGGTCACAGCGGAACTGCTCCAGAGATGTGATGGTGCACTGGCCCACCACCGGTTTCCTGCCAAACGGACGGTGATCAATCACCTTCAGCACAATGGGAGGTGTGTACATCTCATCCTTTGGCAGAAGCTAAAGGACAGGAGGTTGAGAGGAAACCCAAAATGAACCAAGATAGGCAAATTTTATCATGCACACTCTGTGGCAGTGTCCAAACGAGCAAAGGTGTACTCAAAATTACCACTTTGATGAAGAGGACAGAGCTGGGGAAGTTGGGACTCTTCCTCATGTTCCTGATGACTGCAGATTCTACCCTCTGTCCCCCGCACTCCACCACCAGGCTGGGTGAGGACACTGTGGCCAGCTGGTAAGGCTTCATGTTCCTCAGACCCCATGCTAGAATCTGCACACACACACACACACACACACACACGTGGCTTTTTAAGACTTTCTGCTCAGGTTGTGAAGCAGGCAACTTCAGAGACAAAATTACCTCCACAGCGGTGAGCTGCACAACAGGCCGGATGCCCTGTGGAACCATGTAGAGGTTCTCTGCTCTCTTTGGGGGAACCAGAGGGAGATCTGACTCTCCTGACTGTAGAAATCAAGACGGTACAATATTAAAAAGGTATATTTAAAAAGGTCCTTCCTATAGGCCTCCATAGAGAGAACATTTCTTTGGATGCAAACCTTATCTTTGAGGATGAGCTCGGCAGCCACCAGTGCCTCCCCTTCCTCACGCCCCTTCTGCATGATGGGGTGCCACAGCAGTTTAGGTGTCTGATCCATGCCAGGATTTAACTTCACCAGTGGAGAGCAAACACTGCGACCCAGCAGCTCGTCCTTGCCCTGAACAGGTTGATCTTGTCAGGGCAACATTTTATTAGATTTGATTTTTAAAGTGTATTCCATCTTGCTTTACCACTTGGTCATGGTCATAGAACTCAAAGACAACATTTGGGGGGTGCTGAGAAAGAGCCTGTGGGTCTCCGTAAATCTCCACACTGTTAAAAATCAAGGTTTGGTCCCAGGTTGGGTTCAGAGTTGCTTGCAGCTTCTCTGTTGTCTTACTTAAATGCAAGAAGGAGATGTGGGCATAGGGATCTGTGGAGGGAAAAAAAAAAAAAAGTTTGTGTATTCTCATACTTGCCCTGCGAAAAGTTTTTACCACTCATACCAGAAAAACTGTCTTTGTCCATAGATGTCAGATTTCGTGCCTGATAGATGAAAACACGCAGGTGATACATATATGACCCTGAGGAAAAAGAATGAACATGGACATGTGGGTAGTCATCATCTATATTTATACCTACACTAATAGAGCCATTACTCACTGTCAAAAGAGCAGGACACAGTGGGTGTGTTAGCACCAAACATCTTGGTGACATCGCCCTTGGAGCTTCTCTCTTTCTCCTCCGTATCAACACCCTGAAAAGTAAATCAACATACAACTGAGTTTAGACTGCTGAGGGAAACTGTTTAACTTTAATACTTAAGTAAATATACATACTCTCAACCAGCTTATTATTTGTCATAGATTATTTTCTTTAACAACGATGGATATGTAAACCATGTGTAAAGTGTGATGATGGATAAAACAAAATACATTTCTACCCACAAGTGCACCCTCCAATTTGAAGATGGCAGATGCTCCTAAGCGGTCTTCCGGTGCCATCTTTCTCCTCCACCGCCTCCGGCGAAACGTATCTGATGATCGCTCTTTTCTGTGGAACTTCCAGCCGATCAGTGAGGAGAATTCCCATCCCTCTGGATCTCCTTGGTCCCGTCTCTGTGCACAGCAGGACACATTGTTGTATTATTTGTCTTTAACACTGGATATCAGAAGGATACAGATGAGATGCTGACCTCCACGGTTGCACCTGCAGGAAGTGCGGCTCTTTTGCGAGGTCGAACAACCCTTCTCCTGCGGTGGACATGGTACACCTTCTCTGCAGGGACCCAGGACCTAGGCTTATCATCTGGAGGAATGGTCACGCCATATTCCCAACCTGTGGAAAACACACATTTTTAGCTTTTTTTTTTTTTTTTGCACATCAGACCAAAGTTCTCTCTGTCTCTCAAGTACCAAGTACCTTGATCATCCACGGCTCTGTTGTCGTCAACTGTCCACGCATCCTCCCAGGTCCAACCAGGAGGACAATCAAATTCTCCTGGATTGCGGCTCTTCTCTCCATTCTGAGAGACAAAATACCTGCTGCATATATTTGGGTGTGCGCTTTACAGCTTCCCAGTCTATTTGCATGCACGCATGTTGTTCCTACCACGTCGGTGAAGGGCTCAGAGGCGGCCTTCCACTCTCCACCAGGGAAGCGGGTCTCATTTTGGAAAACCTCATCCATGAATTCTGTGTGTCCTGCATCCGCCTCCGTTAAGAGACTTCAACACAAAAAGTTATGTCAGCTACTGGGGATGTCCGATAATATTGACCGACCAATATCATATCAATATTAATCCAGAGTTTCATACTTTGCACTTTACTTTGTGCTAACACAGAGGTTTGTGCCACATAGAAATGTGCAGCATTCCAAACTGTATAGTTGCCACTAACCTGTTTTGCTTGTTGACAGAACATGTTATAACTTACATTGCATATTGCAGTATTTGTCTTATTTTGCACAAACAGTGTTTGTGAAATGCATTCAGTGGCGTCACAGTAAAAGAAGCATAATGTGTTTGTACGAGATGTGTACACAAGATGTGACCTGACATTAGTTTAAGTGAAGAGCTATATCGGTATATGAAAAACCAGTCAGAAAGCCAATATGGAGCATCATTATTAGCTACCAACACCACTGCGGTGTGACACTGCTTAACAGGACAAAGCAGCCATAGGAAGAAACATTACTCGAGTACTTAAGACTACATAGTGGGAGTAACTAAAACCAGAATCTTAACACAAATTAAGTTCCTTTGTGAGTAAATTTTGAAAGTTTGCCACATCAGAAAAGTCAACAAAAAGCAATAAAACATGTAAATATGCAGTAGTCGTCGTCTTCAGTTACAGCTTGAGGGTTATTTGCTGTAAAATGTGCAGTAAATATGCAAAAATATGTTCTGTAAATAGGGTCAGGGTGGGTGTTGTCCAGAGAGGGGTTACGAACCCCTCCAGCTCACTGTTAGGACCTGGCATTTTCTCATTAAATCATGCTCTGTGGCACGAGAGGAATGTAAACACAAGCGACAGCCTCACATCCGCTGCACAGCCGAGAAAATGCATGTTATAAATAACCAAACCAAGAGGACTTTAATACCAGTAACCTCTTTTGGGGAGGGCAAATGCCAATTGGTTTAGTCGTCTGGAGTTCTACTCACGCTTTCTCTGGGTCAATAAACCAGTCAGACTCCCACTCCCATCCTTGAGGGGGCATGAAGTATTCTTTTTTCAGTTTCAGTTTGCCTGTTACATCGGAGAATTTATGGCGCCCCACCAATCCTGTGGTTCCCCACTTTCCAAACACACTGGCTTGGTTCTCATACTGCAAAACAAAATACACTGGTGCTCAGTTTAAAGTGCATCTACAGGAAACATAATCATGGTTCCGAACTTAATTTGGGGCAACTTGCCAGCTCTGCAAACACACTGAATGTTCCCTCAGAGAAGGAATTGAACTTCTTCTCATGAGCAGACAGGCCCAGCCACATGTTGACTCTTATTTCAACAGGCACCTTCAAGCCCCTGTTCTTGTCCATGGGGTACTGAGAGGAACACGACAGCTCGCTTAGACATGGATGGACAGGAAACATATGCTTCTCTAATAGTCTAGTAATATGACTTAATCAATCTTTACCTTTAAAAAGATAGTTTGGGTTTTGCCACAGTGTTGCCCACAGGCCTGCTCACTGTATGTGGAGTAAAGGATTTGGTGCGCCGGTATGCGGCTGTAAGCCACCCTCTTTTCGCCCCGGAGCATCCAGATGATCACATCAGGCATGCTGTTCTGGGGCTGGAGAAAAATAATACAATGTAGTGAAGCTTCTAATCTTCAATGAAGCATCAGGCATACAGCATCAGTTTTTACCTCTTCGGCAAGCATTCTCAGCTTGTCCGCCCACGACTCAATGTCGGCCAAAGTGTCAGCAATGTCTCGGGCCTCCTCTCTCATGCGTCCGGCTGCTGCCTTGATGCCGTCCAAGCCACTGTCCCGCAGCTTCTTAAGCTGGATGTCCAGTGATGTCAGGTTGGAGTGGCCCTCCAGCTCAGGTGTTGGGAAACTGGAGAAAGGAGATAAAGTGGACTTGCAATATATTTTATTAGCTACAACACAGAGATCCCTGTATGCAAAATTATCCATTTAAATAGGTGGTTTAATCTGTCACTTACTTTTCTAAGTCTTCAATTAGCTGACTGAGCAACTTCACCCACACAGCAGCAAGCTGGTTGTCAGGTGCTTTAGCTGAGACAGCAGTTTTAAAGGCCTCCAGGTTAGTTTGCTGCAACAAAGATGCAAAAAAGTTGGCGAGCTCCCATCACACCGACATTTTTTTTTTTAAAGATAATTCAGCATTACCAAGTGGTGAGAGATGTAGAGGATAATATTGATGGTGTCCATACGGTGGCTGATGTCCTCCCAGAATGAGGTGACTACGACCACAGGCTTGGTTCCCGCCCATGGCAGGTAATAATAGTGATTACCTAGAATCATAACACATTTATATGCAGCAGCAGTGTATTAGCCTGTAAATATTGTGGACCACTCACCATCAAACACAGCACAGCTATACTGAGTGGTGGATGCCAGTGGTTTGCAGGTGGTGTCTAGTTTGTTGCCATAGTTACCGATGCTAACCTCAAACTGGATTGGTTCACCTGGTTCCTGTATCATGGAGGCACTGTGGAAAACTGCACAGAGACAGTATTTCCTTCTCCTCTGGTACTTCTGATATAGGAGAGGAAACAGCAGAATGAAGAGGAAATAATTTACACCCGGTGTTGACTTTGTTTTATGGCTTCAAGCTAGAAAGAATGCATTTACCTGTGTCACCAGGATGTCGTCACTCGTGATGCTGTCTACTGCTTTATCAACTTTGCCCTCCAGCTTAGTGGACATCTCCACCAGGATCCTACCCCTGTAGGACACTCCTTCACCCTGGTCAAACAACACATGTAAATTAATACCTTATTGAGCTACATCAGTGGGTTTGTGTTAATGAAGGGTCATGTGAGGACAGAATAGTGTCATAACTTATGAAAACAGTCAGTTTGTCACCATTACCTTTCCATAATTGAGGTCTCTGTAAGGATCTGGCAGTCCAGTGAACTCTCGGGGGCTGCCATAGAGGTTGATGTAACATGGTCCAAAGACAGGCAGGAACCCAACCTCTGACTGTCCGGTCTCAGCTACATGCAGAAGGAAGCACAACTTAGACTTGTAATTCATGAAGCGTGGTTGAAAGCTTCTTTGTTAGTATGTTGTGCGGCTCTTGAGCAGGCAGCGGTGGTTGGAGGACACGCTCCAAGCAAGTGGAAGACACAGTAATGATTTTAAAACGTTCATGTTTGACACTGCAATCAGAAGTAACACAAAACGGAGCACACACAACTTTAGATGCAACATAGAATTAGCAGCTTAGCATGCAGAATATTATTTATACTTTATAGCACACATGCAACACAGCAACTGAGAGCACAGGTGAACCTTCAAATGACGACATTTCCCCATTTCCTGCATGTTCCTCTATACCAGGAGACACATGACAATTTAAGGCACCAGTTAGTAGTCAGTACAGAAAGTGATCAATATCCAGGTGAGATGAAAGTTCCAGTACAGGTGATTCTCAGTTTGCGATGTTCCGTGTTATGACGTTTTGTGCTAACAAACTCCCGTGAATTAATAAAAAGAGAAACAACTTTGATCCGTAAAGTACGAGACTCGTCAAGAACTACTTAGAGCGTGCGTGGCGGAAGAATGCTGCGTGTGCCTGCGCAAATACACTGAGGAAGGATAATACTGCTTAGGAGTTAACATTTTGCACTTCATTATGTCTCCCAAGCAGTAGCCAAAGAAAAGGAAAGCCATCACCATAGATATAGTAATAAAAATAAACACCCACTAATATTGGCCGCTCTATTGCTCTCAACCACTCGACTGTCACAATCATAAAAGGATAAAGATTATTGAATGCTAATGAATGCTAGAGGGGTCATGGATTCTGTACACTGTTAAAAGGAGATCTGGGAGGAGAAGAGGTGTTTATTCTTCCAGACTAGCAGAGGACAATATTTTAAGAAGGTAGGACAACCACATGGATAAAATGAGTTCCCTTTTTATAATGGTTTCATTAAATTCTTGTATTTCATATTTTTATTACTGTCCTTCATGTGTTCTATGCACAGTGACTTAAGAATTAATTTAGCTATAATTTAAATATTAGTGCCGACTTACACAGTCTAGGAATGGAACTGGTTCATAACCCGAGGACCACCTGTATTAGTTTTTGGTGTATACATATACCTTCTATCTCTCCCCCAGAGGAGGCTATTTTAGCCAGGTTCAGGTATGTGGTACCAACAGCATCATTCCCAGTCACGCGGTCCCTGCAGTCACACATACAGTAATTCACATTCATTGCACACATCCACATCACAACTGTGATATCACGTGCAAATCCCACAATGCATTACAGTCCTATGCGTCCACATTCAGCAGCCAAAACAGCACTTGCAAGTGTTGTTTCATGATACCGCTGTTGAATTGTGCAGGTGTATTATGTGGTCAGTGAGTGCACATGGAACAGAAAAACAGCCACTTTTTGTTCATGTGTAAATATTATCAGCAAAGGCTTTCGGGAAGTTTTAAAAGCAAATCAAGTGATCAAATCAAGTCAACACTTCGTCATGTGCCTACTTCCCGCCCCTGCCTTCCTGGACCTGCGTTATCAGAGGAATTGTTCGCGCAGAAGTACATCATGATGAAAACCAGCAGGAAGCCAGTGCCAACAGGATCCCAGTGTTTGTTATTGTGGGGAAGGGAGGGGCCAGCGCAGTCTGACTCACAGGCCACATAATTCTCATATGGCTGGTGATGGAGAGCGCACTCACCCCCACACTAAAGCTGACCACATTGCATAAACGTTTCAGTGTACGAACAAGTCCCCCCCCATTACATTTACCATCAAGTGTGACTTACCAATCAAAGACGGTCAGTTTAACACGTTCACACATGGAAGGAAACTAGAACAGAAAAAACAATGAACACCTCAAACATTTTGTCAAGGCGTTTGTTACTTTGGTGCAAGGTGACCGCAATGAAGTCATAACATTAATCACCTTGACTTGGAGGTTCAACACTTGGTTCCACTCGGGGTTTGCATTCTTCTCGACGATTTGAGTACATAGCTGCAAACACGCACAAGAAATCAAAGTTTAACAAAAATGCTCTAATTATATTTATCTAAAGGGCAAATTATAATTGGAGAGGCTGTTATTTCAAAAAATGTGAACTGTAACAACTTAATTCTTCAACTTTAATAATGATTCAAAGCAAAGGGAACGACAATTCTCTTTCACCAGGTAGTAATTTATGAAAAAGTATATTGCATAATGCAGTAGCAACAGGACAAATGTTGTAATGGGGTGAGGAGCAAACTGCTCAGTCAGCATTAATACCACTAATGAGTTCATTGTGAACAACAGTACCGCAAATGCGACATGCTTGACTTTCACACCATTAAGACATTAATTTGAGCATTTATGGGAATTATGTAGCTATTGGAATGATTAGGGATTGGGAACCTTTTTGCCGGCAAAACGAGCCTCGATAAAGGGATCCACCAGGTTCTTCTTGTTTTGATCTGCTCCAAAAACCTCCTTCAGCGACTGGATGAATGCGTCATCCACTAAAATTGAGGATGATTTACAAGTCCCACTTTTTGAGAGGAGTGGGGATTCATGATGATACTTTCTGGATTCTGCAAGGTGTCTTACTCTGGGGAATGTCTTCAGCTCTAAACACTTTCAGTGATAGTGTGGCCCATCGCAGCGTGACACCAGCTGGAAGCAACAAGTTGCTTTCAATGTCATCCTGGTCGTCATTGGACTCCCTCTTCTCTGCCTGTGTTACGATGGGGGCAGAGAACAACATATTTACACAAGAGAAATGGAACATTTACAAGAGGCCTTGAAACTTTGTATGGGCTTTGCATTTCTTACTGGTGGCTCATCCCCGATCCCCACCACAAAGAGGCTGACTTTGAGGTACCCTTTCGCCCCAGAGCTGGAGTCATCAGGGTCATTTAAGAGCAGCCACTTCCTCATAACACAGTGGCCTACAGGGGGATCCATACAGAATTTCTAAATTAAACAGCATCATCTGGAAGAATGCATGGTTGGAACCTTCTGTTTCATTTTACCACATACAGTATGTACAATATTACTACACTCTCTTTCTGGCAACATTAAGTACATTTTGGTTACCATGTTTAGCGACATAAGAGAGGAAGGTATCATCTGTACTCTAATGGAGTTCAGTTCAACAAAACTGCAAAAGACCAAAATTCTATTATTAAATTAACATGTACAATGCAAACTTTTCATTATAATCTTTGTAAAGCCAAATGTGTTTTAATACAACTCTTGTAATGGGATCTCTTCGTACTTAAGTGTCCTCTTAGTGTATATGATAGCATTTCGACTTCCACAAGAGTGTCAACCTCTAGGCAAATGGCAATCTCTAGGCAAAAATGTGTGGTGTGTCACAAGCTTACCTGCTTCATCATACACATAGCCAACGTCAAGCTATGATGAGAAAACCAGGAGAGATGAGTCTGAATACTAACATTGCAACAAAACATGGACATAGATGGACAAATGGTACCTTAAATTCTCCCATGAGACTGTCGGCTCTGAGCGAGTAAGAATTATACACCTGTAAAGAGCAGATAAACAGTTCACAACTAATAAGACTCACCTGACACACAATGAGATAGACTAACATTTCTTAATAATATCCAACATTAGAATTTACTTAGCAGAACCACACTGATAAAGATAATATGTCAAACTGAGGATTATTACCTTGTATTGGAACTCATTTGGTTATGCATGGTGTGACACAACAGGGGACAGGTATGGTATGGTTTAACTTAGTTCAAACATGCATACAGGTTACACTGGAATACTTGATGTTACAATTCACAATTCCACATGTCCGAAAAGGAGTAAGAAGAAGCACATCTTATTTAATTCTACCCCCTCTCCGTTTCGCATCAACTGCTAATACATTTGCTCACTTCGTGTATTCAACACGTACTATTTACGTAATACGAAAAAAAAGTAAGTAAATGATCAGGATGTCTGATGTGTTACAGTACAGTTAAGATTTGTAGATCAAGAAATAATTTATCATTCCCTACACTCTTATTGTTCCTGTTGATGTACTTTACTTCATGTTCTTCCAGCACAGAATTCATGCCTTTCTCAGCATCAATCGACATCCACCTCCTTTGATTGTAGAAAATTGGCAATTTGTTGCTTCGTTGAAGCAACATTCCTTTCAACTGGTTCTCCTCTGTTCTGTACTGCCCCGGCATTTGACCTGGGTATAATTCGTAGCCCTATGAGGATCACATTGTTTGCTTGTGCATTGTGATCCATCTCTTCAACTGTATTTTTCATTTGCTCAATGATTTTTTTTCCTTTGCTTCATTCTCTTCAAGAGTGGCGTGCAAGGTAGCATTATCATCTAATAGTAGCTTGATATCATCCTGTATTACCTTGATATCATTGCATAGTGCTCTATTTTCCTCTATAGGGTTTTTAACCTCCTTAAGAGCAGCGCGCGAGGCAGCATTATCATCTTGCAGTACCTTGATATCATCCTGTAGTTCCTTGGTATCATTGCGCAGTGCTCCAATTCCCAGAGAGGCTCTTCTTGAGGCTATTATTCTGTGATTGTACATTTCCAATCTGTATCTGTATCTGTAGGCCTCTTAGATCTTCCCTCATTTGAGCTATAGCTTCCTGCATTTTCATCTCCTGCTCCAAGGTATTTCTAATTGTTGACCTGGATTTATATTACATGCGCCATATACAGTAATATCAAATCCTCATTTAACGTCACGTATGGCTCTGTTTCTGATAGTGGTGGACACGGATCAATTAGCTTTTTTTTGGCATTGTTGCTAGGCAACCGTACCATACGTACCCGGAAGCTGATATTCTGTTCAAACAGGTCAGATGGAAGCATGTGGACGTTGTAGAAGAACATCTGTTTAAAAGAAAAAAAAGTGTTAAATAATGCCGACATCACGTGAAGAGGAAAGAGAAAAATGTTGTCAGCACCTCATCAAAGAAAACGTTGTTTCCCCTCTTGATCCGTGTCCTGTGGGTCTGGCCACACACTTGGACCTTCACCACTGGCTTAATGTTGTTGCCAGGCAACTGACGGGCCTCTATGAGCCGGACGCGAATCTGAAAGACATGACATGAGTAGCCAGTGTGAATGAGTAAGTTGGAATGATCATGGGACTGAAGAGTGTGAAGCTGTGTAAGAACATGTGACCAACGGTACACAGATCTTTCACTAACACACTTGACATTAAACCTTACTGCATTCTCACATAGAGCAACCAAACAGGCCTGGTGCACACATGCAGGGAAGGCAGTGATAAAAAAGCTGCCAGTATCTTCAGAAGCTCCATTCACAACCAAACAACAATAGTTTGTAGGTCAGTTGTAGACATAATTTTTTATGGTTTTTACCTGAAAGTCCTGAGGTTTGTTGACAAGCCGGTGTCGATTCTGTGCCCTCGTAAACCGCTGGCCGAGGCTAGAAGAATGGCCTGGAGACAAGGGGCTCCTAACAGAACCACTCAGAGCACCGTCAGGTGCCACCTGGTCACCTTGCTCTCCACCTCCACCTGAGTAACATGAAGAGACGATGGCCATAGGTTAAACACATTTGGCTGCTGACAGGTTACAATTTAGATCTACATACCAGGCTCTACCGTGGAATCCCCATCGTGTGATTCATTTGAATTTAGGATAGCACTGGCTGGAGGATCATAGCCAATGACAAGGTTTATGGTGGCCTGAAAGGAAATGATCAATATGTTTTATGTTCTAGAAGTGTAGTTAGAAATAAACCTACACGTACAAAAAGTACTTACACCAATATTGTGGCCATTCTCATCAACCAGCGAAACATTTTTGGATGGCAGTGATCTAAGCTGACCTGAGGCAAGATCTCTCAAAGGGATTCTTGTTGAGCCTAGGAATCTACCAACAAAACCAACAGTAAGCAACAGAAATGCATATTTGCTGCTGTGCAACACCTCAGTGCTGATTTTCTGTTTAAAAAGTCAACACCAGCTGGCTGCCAGTGAGGCTAGCCAACATATTACTGGTAGTTGTTCGGGCCCCACAGTCATAAAGTGCTGTTGTGTGTGCTCAAAGACGTCATATTAACAAAAAAAGGGGCACAATGAAGGTCACCACCCAGCACTAACAAGCCCTGCCTGTTCAGGCAAACAACACGCACTCCGGAAGCCAACAAGCTGCTGCTACAGAAGGTAACCTCTACAAAAGCAGCGAGTAAACAACGTTTACTACTTTTAATTGGCTATTTCAACAGCCCCAGGAGAAGTTTACTAGTTTCATAGGGATAGCAAAATGACTTGTATATATATATATATATATATATATAAAGCCAAACTTCATCTTAGATAGGGGAGACAATTGATAAACCATGAAATTTAAAATTCAATTGGAGTTGGTAGAACATTGTTAATGATTTATCCGTGTTATGTCATCTAGCTGTTAACAGTCTAAGACACCTCATGAATTAAACTGATATTTAAAAAGTGCTGGAATGTGTGTGGGTGTGCAAGGGTTAAGATAACAATTACAGCAATAATTCTATCTGGAGCAGAGATTCATATCAGTGACCATTAAATTGCACAAAAAGAGTTATGACTGCCATCCTGGGTTGCCAACGACAACACAAATTCATCTAACAGCTCATTAATGGAAAACAAGAACATAAAATGAACAGCGAATACTAGACAAGTCTGACAACGCAAAGTGGAAGATAATGTCCACTAATTTACCTCAAAATATACACTGCAAGAGTAATTTAGACGCCTGCACAGTCATTTTATGTGGCCAAACAAATAGCAAGACTAGATCGACTGGGGAGGATAGAATGTTATTGTTTTGGCAGGAATCTGTGGCCATCATCGAGAGGGAGACTGACTTGTATGTCCTCCGGTGACTCGACAAGCCTGGTATGTTTGCGCAGATGTGACAGTGTCCAAAGATGTGCGTGCATTGCACCAACAGACTCTCAACAAAGGTGAACCACTTTTCCACAGAAAGTCAAGATACTGTATCAACTGGGAAAGGTTCCTCTGTATGGAACTGTTAGAAAGCTAAGGGCTAAACTAATTCTTAAGAGAAGAAATGTGACAAGAAGCCTTTCACTCTATCCTTTCAACACCCATCTTCTACTTCTCTGTTGCTCTTAGAGAAATGACATCACAATGTAGTACTGTTTTGCTAACCTAAGTATGAAATTACACTGGTCTGATGATCTCCAATGAGTGGAAGCATTTTGAGATTAGATGTAAACCACACAAAAGAATGCTAATAATAAACTCAGCCAATTCGACTGTGTGTGTTTGACTTTGTATGTACAATGTAGATGTATAGACACATTTAAAACACATCAATATACACTTACAGCGACTGAAAATGAATGAAATTAAAATAACATGTTAGACCAGTAGTTCATCTCAAAAGGTGTTTTATGGCTTTGAGAGCAGTCAAAATCTTCCACACCAAACCAGGGCCTTACCCAAACTGTTCCCACAAAGTTGGAAGCATAC
The DNA here is from genome assembly GCF_027744805.1 of Dunckerocampus dactyliophorus. Classification (NCBI taxonomy): domain Eukaryota; kingdom Metazoa; phylum Chordata; class Actinopteri; order Syngnathiformes; family Syngnathidae; genus Dunckerocampus; species Dunckerocampus dactyliophorus. The sequence goes on from NC_072820.1 coordinate 38,121,386, forward strand.
AAATGTCCAAAAGATGAAGAACTCAGGGGGAACTAAGAGGTTGAACTGTTGATTCATTCATGTAGTAAACCAAGACTTTTGTCTGTGTAGTGTATCAGATGGGCAAATAAGAGGAGTAGTGAAAGTCCAAAAGTCCTTCCTCTCTTCAACCAACCATTAACACTGACGACTTCACTCAAGCGCCTGAATCAGGGCCTCCCCTCAAAGAACATAATATGGTTGGGGGCTACCCCCCGACACATTTTCTAGAACATACTTTGTGGGGTTTTCTGCTCACCCCAGACTAATTTTGCCCATAAACAAAGCCAAAGTTAGTTTAACTGTTTTTTTTGTTGTTGTTGTTGTTTTGTAAAGATTGTTTTTCTTTATTTTTCACCTCCCCCGAAGTCTTCAGTCTTCACACTTGGAAAAACCCAGGCCAACCCCCCAAATTAATGACTACATAATGTGATCATGTGATTAATATAATCATATTGTGTCATTTATCCCTTGGTTTTATACAGTATGTCCAAAATGCACGATGCTTCAATTCTGTGTATGTTCAAGACAACTACAATAGTGAGCATCACTGGCTAAATGCTAACATTGTTGCTTTGAGCATGTTTAGCCAAAAGAATAGATGAGTCATTGAGGTCGTACTCTTTCAATTACTCAAAACACACTTGGAAACTAATAGAGATGATCTATGTAGTTCAGATTAATGCAGTTTAATGCTAATCAGTCATGTTAAGGTCAGTGTAGGAATCTGATAAATCTTATGATGGGATCAGTGTGGTGATGCTTCCAATTGAATAATCTAATCAGTCATGAGGACACTGATTGGTGCCTTCCCCTCTCATTTTCTGGTTGTCGTAGCAATACGGACTAAGCCCAAAAACAGAGTCTGGAAAACTACTCAAGAGAGGGGAAAAGTCCTGTGCTCTGACAGCGTGGATCTTTAGGGAGTGTGTCAGACAAGCCAGTGGAAAACTTTGCTCAACGTGGACTCATATGTTGGACACAGACATTTGGAAAAGCTCCTCCCTCAGTTGTGACAGTCGCAGGAACAGGGGGAATTTTTAGTTTGGTAAAGCACATGGAAGGTATAGAAGAATGAAACATGTTCAGAAGTTCTGATCCAAGTCCAAACTTGGATGGCAGTAATTAGTGAGGCAGAGGAAACATTCTTTGTGGTTGCTCTGAATTAGTTCCATATGCGATTCTGCATTTTGAACTAGAACCCTGAGGTGTTTTGCAGAAAACTGTAGATCTTGCAAGAGCGCTCCAGCAGAGTACTGCTGAGGCATGACTGAACAAGAGAGAAGCTGCCCTGTCCTCACTGACTGAGAGAGCACAGATAGCAATTCATCCATCCATTGTTGCCCAATCAGGATCAGTCATCCCACACAGGCCGGCAAGTCTCGGCATGGCAAGTCGGGTGTGAGGGGGCAGAGCCAGCAGTACAATTAATACACAACCCATTATTTTCTGCTTATTTTAGCTTGACATTTGAGCTGTATTCTTTTGAGTCAGTTGACAGGGAATTCCGTGACGTGAAAAAAAATGTTCCGTCACAATGTCCCTCCTCTTACACAAAACCCTTAGGTAGGTAAATCTTTGTGGTGGGGTGTTCACACCACTTACTTATCTTTCCCAAAGGTCTCAGAGTCTTTCACAATGACATCAAGGTGGGAGTTGGCTTCCAGAGCAGCTCCATTCAAGTTAAACTCAAGCACCTGCAAGACAACATGAAGGGCACATATGCATCCGGTACTTAAACCACTGTTTTGTATCTTCTTAGGTTTGGGTTGTTTAATTGTATCTAGTCTCCTAGAAATTAGGAGAAAACAGTAAGTAAGTAATACAGAATCTAAAGCATGGGTGTGCAAAGTATGGCATGTAAGGCATATACGCATCTGTTTTGTTGCTTAATCCGGCATGTTACGCATTACATTTATTATTTCTTGCAATATTTTTTTTCCATGTAATCCATTAAGAATTGCTATATTTAGCCTTTTAAAACTGTAATTAACAAGAGCCTGTGACATGCTAATCGCCAAGGTAGTGACTCCGGGAGAGACAGGTAGTGTGCCGCGGGAGCTGACTGTGCACTGACCGCTTGTGACTGCTTTAGTGTGGGGCGGACCTCTCCGCAGCAACCGCAGAACAATACGTGGTTTCACATTTAAGTCTCCAAATATCAGAAAAGTCTCCAACTTCCTACATTTTTCTCTAGTCGCTTCTGAAAAAAACAAGGAGGGTGAAGCCATTCACAGACTAAGAATACATAAACAAATTGTTCACAAATATATCAGAGCATCTATTCGCTCGGTTAAAAAACAAATAGGAAATTATTCCGAAAATGAAAGAATGCCTCTCTCTGTAAAAACAGTCAAGGACAGGACCAACGGAATGGCAACAAACATCACAACTACGCAAATTCATGACTTTAATTCAGCGCAGGCGTAAATGATATTGAGCAAAACGCCGATATGCAGATAATATGTGAACACTGATGGGCCTTTTTTTGGTTAAAGTTGTCATGTTCTGGCTTGCGGCGTTGTGGCAACGACCCCGGTATGCGAGAGATGAGGACCGAAGTGCAGGTAAAAAGTATTTTTAATAATTTAAGGCTACTATGTAGTGGCAGGAATCCAACAGAGGAGCAGTTCAATGACAAACAACTAACAATCAATGGTCCAACAAAGGACAAAACACGCACCTGAACTAAATAGAAGTGGAACTAAGATTGAAAACAGGTGTGGGTGATGAACACACAGCAGGAGAACACAGAACTGGGAAAAGCAGGAAGTAGTACAAAATAAGCGCATGAAAACAGGAAGTAAGGCATAAAAAGGACAACATAAACTGTCACGCAAGTAAACAGATCATGACAAAAGTTGGCTATGTTTTGTTTTAATTTGACAAAAATACAGGAACCACTCAAAAGGCATAGTTAAGTGTTTAAATTAGGAGTAGGCCTACATATGCATGATGCACTTCTGTTGAATTTTGTTGCTGGAGCATATAAAATGTAAAAATAAAAAAATTACAACTTTTAAAAGTTTATAAGGTGTGTAATGTGTTGCGGCTCCAGACTTTTTAAAAATTTTTTAACAGGAGACAAATCGACGATTGACGACCGCTGGGCTATGCAGCAGTGGTACAGTAGTGACCATCCCTTATACTTGAGTAATAGCAAGAATCAATTTAGTCTAAATTACTTTGCAATACATGTCAAAAGTGATATTGATATCAAAAATACATTTGATCTAATTATATTGTATTACATTCTATAAAACAACTATTTTATTTTTTTGGGTTGACACAATAATGTGAAATTGATGTAGTGCATGTGTTGTGTATTTACAGTACCTCATTCCATACAGGATTGACTTCACTGTCGATAGCTTTTGTTTTCTGCTTTTCATCTGAAAGGGAAATAGACACGTGATGCTAATTTCAGAACAAGAAAGCAAGTTACCAGGAGTAATTATATGCATTAATGCCTTTTGGCTCAATATTTCGAATGCAAAAAGTCAGCTGCAGTTGTTTCCTTATAAGGGGAGGCAAAAGAAAAGAAAAGCAAGAGAATCTGCCACACCTGCAAGCCATAGGTGACAGATGAGGCTATTTTGCCTCTGATGTCTCATTATTTGACCTTTGAGCTATTTATAATGGGTGTCATTCCAACATTACTTTGTTTTTCCTATCTGGAATCCATCTGGGAAATGTTGGGACAATCTTCAGGGATTTGTGTCCCGAGACTGAACTGACATCCATCACTTTCCAACTTTTACTTCTTAAAATAATGTAAAACAAAAGATAAAAAGAAAAAGATTAAGTATTAAAATGTCTTTGCAGATAGACCTATCAAATTACACTTTAATTATAGCCAAACTTGGGAACATTTTGCCAAACAACGACTCTTACCCCTAAAAAGTACTGTGGTGATTGGATCAGGACTTCCAACCTTCTTTTTCGGCAAACCAGTAGCTGATTCCACAACAACACGCAACATGATGATCCAGTTAAAAAAAAACACAACTGGATGAAGCGAATAGTGAAAATGTCACTCCGAAAGAAAAGTAATCAACGCTGGCATCCTCAGAGAAGCGTCAGTAACAGGCAAAAATGTATTTCCAGCCAGCGCAGAGAAGTGGAAATGAGGGCGGATCACGGGTGTGTAATTATCCTGAGTGGGGAACTACAGTACATAGTTGGCAGCTGCTGCCACCCTGCGAGGCGATGACACCAGGTTCAATTTAACACAGAAAATACACAGCTAGGAAGCTTTCAAATGAACTTTGAAGACTACTTTCTACACCACCAAACAACAGATGAACAGCAAACCTTCACTGTGAAGTCAAACGTTTTACTTCAGCGCCACCCAGTGGCTTTACGGAACATACACGACGAGAAACTTTTATTATTTAGGCATGATTATCAAAAGCTTCTTGTAAATGTGGACGTGATGGACTTTCTTAAGCTGTATTTTACCTTCCATCGTCGTGTCAGTACCAAGACAAGCCAAATATCTTGTTAACGGCTGTTTTACCGCCAAGCAGGTAAATAATTATGCACCTGGGGCCACCTGGCTGGTCACGTGACTGATAGAAGCAAAGCGACTGCTACGTGGATAATTGATTTCTTAATTTGTTATTATATTTAAATGTATACATCTAATCCAATTTTGTTTCCAGATGTTTTGAACGAACAATTAAAAAAATAACTCCCATTCTGGTCGCAGCAATTTAATTCTGCAAGTATAATAAAGACATTCATTAAAAAGATTCCAAAAACTGTTTTTGTTGTTGTAAAATCCTGTAAAATCTGTTGGAATTTGGTTGAATATACAGGAAATACTATATACAGTATATACAAGTGCATCTTAATAAATTAGATTATTTCAAGAATGTATTTAATTTCTTAATCATTTTCATCATCAGAGCTATACAGCAAAAAAAAAAACAAATTCATTAGCTCATAAAATTTGAAAAATTGTAAGTACAGTATTGCAAAAAACATCCCATGGTTGTTACAATGAAGTACTTAGAAGGCCACAGCAGGTGATGTTATGTAATGTAATTCTAAAAATGAAAATCCATCCATCCATCCATTTTCTATCCCGCTTCTCCTCTTTAGGGGGCATGCTGGGGCCTATCCCAGCTGACTTCGGGCGACAGGCGGGGTACACCCTGGACTGGTCGCCAGCCAATGGCAGGGCACATATAGACAAACAACCATTCACACTCACATTCATACCTATGGACAATTTAGAGTCTCCAATTAACCTAACATGCATGTTTTTGGATATAAAGGTGAAAAAAGCTTTCACTGGATTCCAAAATGACTGTTGGCAGCTCCAGCAAACATTACCAATCTCAGCTTCAAGTAAGTTGGCCTCCTTAAATGATTAACACACTGGAGGGATTCTCTGTTACTCCCAGTAAACTTGCATATATTATGGAAACTACACAATGAAATGTTGGTCTTCCTTCAGTAGAGTAGAGCGCTTGATGGATGGTTTGTTGATCCATCTACGTAGTTAGACATCCTTTCCCACTCTTGGAGACAAGAGGCTTTTGGAAGTGCTTGAAAGGAATAGAGGAAGAGTTGTTTATGCTTTGAGTGGTTTAAGAGTCAACCAGCAAATGAACATATAATTATCATAAATATCTTGAGATGTAAGAACAATCTATGGGTGCTTTATGAGGAAGAGGTACCACACAGGAAGTCTTGGTAAGTTCATTTTGCTTGTAAGTATCTAAACTGTCAAGTATAACCTTTTAACGTTCAGAGCCTGTTATGGTTCCATTGGCATGTGTGTGAAAAGTGTGCATAATGTAAAAGGACAGGCATGCGTCCTGAAGTCCAGCGCTGTCGGAAGGTTGACCCCCAGGGTGCAGAGAGAAGGCGGCGAAGTGCAAAAATAAAAGTAATTTTATTGCACAAGACAAGAAAAAACTAAAAGTGACAGAGGAACAACTCTGTGGGGAAAAATAATACAAAATATACACAGGTCGGTGACAGCACTGGAAAGTCAACGACGAAAATGACAATAACAATGAACCAGCGCCGCGCATCCGACGGCGCTGGTCTTTTAACTGTCACTGATTAGTATTGACCGCAGCTGTGCTGCCACCAGGCGTGGAGCGGCAGTTCCTTCCGCCACCCCGGAAGCATCGCTTGCCAGAATAATGGCGCAGGACAGGAAGTACACGCTCCTGTCCTGCGAAGCGTGACACACAATGCTCACACCTGTGACTAATTGTTACTGGCGATGGTCTTCAGGGGCAACGAGGCCACACAATGAATTCCTGGGGCTGAGGAACACTTATTCTCCTTCCAGCCACCACTTATCACCAACTCCCACCATTCATTAAGATCCCATATTGCAGACATTCCTGCTGGAATGTCAGGACAAAAATGAGGGTGTGTTGCCGTATTTCAACACTTGGGGGTGGCAAGACGACTTTCTTGGTTCCATTAAACTACACTGTACAGCAGGGGTGTCAAACTCATTTTCATTGAGGGCCACATCGCAGTGGCAACATCAGAGGGCAACTTGTAACTGTCAGTATATATGAATCTAGATATTAATATAACGTCATAATATTATTACACAGTTGCCCATGCATTAGATTATTATATTTGTACTAACAAATTGATGGATAACTTGCTTGGAAATGAGAAGTGAAGTGTGAATGTCATAGTGACAGGCAGACATTCAAGTATTTGTTTTTGAAAAATGCTTGGAATATCCTGCTGCATGATTAGATAACACTGACATTTAGAAGAACCGCATGCAGTGTAATTTTTCAGTCAAAATGACACGTCAAATACATTTAGAAGGGCAGAGGTGAAGTGCATGATTGACATGCATTATTCCAAGGGTTTCGCGGCCCACATAAAATGATGTGGCGGGCCAAGGCCCCCGGGCCTTGTGTTTGACACCTGTGCTGTACAGTATAACAATGTAATTTTTTTCTCGAGACATTTTATGCTATTAATTAATGTTAACAAATTTTTGGCTGTGTTGAATGAATATAGGTCGAGTTTGCCAGATGATATTCATCCATTCCAAATTAGAATTGTCATCTCTGTTCCTTAAATTAGCATGAAATGGCAAAGTTGCAAAGAATGCAACAATGTCTTATGGAAAATCGTCGGAAATGTCATTTTGACCCAACATTTATCTTATAAAACACTAATGCAACCCTTTATGTTACAATTTAAATTTGGACTCAGGCTTTTGATTATTTTTAATATTTGTCCACCAGATGGCACTATTGTTTCCCATAGCATGCAGCAAAATTACGCAACCTTTATTCTTTTCTTAATGATATGCAGTATGTGCATGTCTGTATTGATGTTGGATAATGATGTGTGTGTAAAAAAGTGTGTGTGTTTTTTAATACAAAATATTGGCATTGTATAAACATTCTGGCCTTTATAGGTAGTAGTATTGGTATTAGTAGTAATCAAGTAGCAGGCTGAAGTAGTTGCAATTGTGTTCACAAGTGGAAAAAAATACTAATACATAATTTTTTTACAGCAATTTTGGGGAAGCCTAATAAGGATATTTTAAGGACTTTTTAAGAGTTGAATATTTTAAGGACTTTTTAAGAGTTGAATGAACATGTTCCATTTACATATCATTGCTGTGCCGCAGTGATCCAGCAGCCTACAAATCCTCAAAACTCCAGAGGTGAGTGGTATCATGGCTAAACATGGAAAAAGTGGAACACAAGCACCTTTCATTTTCATCCTCAGCTTACTGGAGATGCCACAGTTGGACTAGTGATGCTGTCGACATGAACAATGTCCGCAAGGTTGCCATATCAACCAACTGCAGGGACTTACACTTTGTCAATGTTGCTACAAATTGTAATACTGAGGAGATCCAGCTGTTTGGCAAAGTTGCAATCCGAAAGTAATGAACACAACTCATTACAACATATTCATCATGCATTTTCCTCCAAGGGTTCTGTAGGGCTCTCAGTGCACTTTGTTACAGCCATGATGTTCAAGTATTTCTCCTCCTGAGATGATGCTTTTTCAAATTGGCCCATTTATGTAGAAGACTCATATGTGGTTGTCCTCCAAGAACCCAGAGTGTCCCCCTCTATTGCTAATGGTTGATGAAAACGGAGGAAGGCACCTGATGTGGTTTGTGGATCCGTCTAAAGGTCTATTTAGGGCCCCACAAAAGAAAGATAAGAGCCCCCAGAGGATCTCCCTAAAAGTAAGCTGTACTTAAAAGTACATTTCCTAGTGACAAGTCCATTATTATGTCACTTGAAAGCCTTGCATTCATCCATGTGATCATCAGGACACTGGCGAGCAGCAAACAATGGTCTCTTATCGTCACATTCCCAACATCCACCAGGAAGCAATCAACAGGCTGATGTTTGATTCCAACACCATCATGTCATCATCGGAGAACGACATCACTAGTGTTGATTTTATGGACGTCTCTCTGACGCAAAAGCCTCATATTTGGAAATGTAGTCAGGTAACTTGTGTAAATATGTCATTTGTACAATACAACTCATGAACATTGCTCAGTTAAATCAAGTGGAATACATGGAAAGCTCTGATTGAGGTCACAGTGTTCTACTGCTTTAGGTGACCCTGACTTAACCTGTAGGGTCAGTTGGTCTTCTAAATCAATTTGAATCTGTTTTTTTTTTTAAGTCTACACATGTGTAGAACACCAACTCAAACCGCCGTCAATATTGTCACTGGACATGTTATATAACCTTTTGATTGTATTATCAATGTGCCATTTTAGAGGGGGTTTACATGTCCACTGACTGAGCAGGTATTCCTCATGAAGTGGCTGGTGATTGAAAAAGTCATGGTTACTTGTACAGTACTAGTCAAAAGTTTGGAGACACTTGCTCAAGCTATTGAATGGGAAGGTGTATCCAAACCTTTGACGTGTTCTATACATTGTGTCATTCCAAAACAGGCAACAGTGTTTCAAAACAATGCATGTACTGTATAACAATGAATGTACGGTTTAAGATGACAACAATATACTGTATACCACAGAGCTCCGCTTGTTGATTATGACACTACAAATTAGGGATGTCTGATAATATCAAAATGACATATCAGTTCATATTGGTATAGTTTTTTCTGTCGATAATGATACCAGCATGCGAGTGAGGACGTGCTCCACATAGCCAGCTCAATATGTCTGCGGCGTGGAATCATTTCCACGTTTCGCCTTTAGATTGTAAATATGCAATTTTCAATGAAAGCACTAGTTATGCAAGGGGAGGATAAGACGTCTTACTTTAATGCTTCTCATCTGTTTCCTTCATGCTTATTGATTGTATTAGTCCAGGGATATGGACGTTTGGGCCACATAGAAATTATGATTTAATTGGATTATTATTTATGAATTTATTAAGACTAACCTGTCTTGTTCATAGTAGGGGAACATGCTATTTCAGTTGACTATATACACTGGGCAAAAAGGGCCTGTATGGCAGAGTTCTAAGATGAAAACCACTGCTGAACAAAAAGAACATTAAGGCTTGTCTCAATTTTGCCACAAAACATCTTGATGATCCCCAAGACCTTTGGGAAAATACTCTGTGGTTGAACTTTTTGGAAGGTGTGTGTCCCATTACATCTGGTGTTAAAGTAACACCACATTTCAGTGAAATATGGTTTTGGTAGTGTGATGGTCTGGGGCTGTTTTGCTGGTTCAGGACCTGGATGACTTGCTGTGATAAATGGAACCATGAATTCTGCTGTCTGCCAAAAAATCCTGAAGGAGAATGTCCGGCCATCTGTTCGTGACCTCAAGCTGAAACCAACTTGGCTTCTGCAGCAGGACAATGATCCAAAACACACCAGCAAGTCCACCTCTGAATGGCTGAAGAAAAACAAATGAAGACTTTGGAGTGGCCTAGTCAAAGTCCTGACCTGAATCCTATTGAGATGCTGTGGCTTGACCCTAAAAAGGCGCTTCATGTTGGAAAACCCTCTAATGTGGCTGAATTACAACAATTCTGCAAAGATGAGTGGGCCAAAATTCCTCCACAGCGCTGTAAGAGACTCATTGCAAGTTATCGCAAACTCTTGATTGTAGTTGTGCTAAGGGTGGCCGAACCAGTTATTAGGTTTGGTGGGAAAATCACTTTTTCACACAGTGCCATGTAGGTTTGGATTCTTTTTCTCCCTTAATATTAAAAAGCTTCATTTAAAAACTTCATTTTGAAGGATGAAGGAAGGAGGTAAACACTTTTTCACACCACTGTATATTGCATATTAGAGAGTAATAAAATCCACTTTGTGTCAAAAAGGTATTTATGGCATGTCTTGATTGATTTATGGCACCCTGTCATAAAAGTTTATGACATGGCAATAAAACAATAAAAGTTTATGATATGGCAATAAAACAATAAAACAATAAAGCAATAAAACAATAAAACATCAAAGTGTTTTCACACCTATGTGTCAGGGATCAATAAAAGTTTATGGCAGACCAATAAAACAATAAAAGTTTATGGCATACCAATAAAGCAATAAAACAATAAAATAATAAAACATCAAAGCATCAGGAAGCGGACATGCGGAAGTCATAAACGGACATCTGGAAGCCATAAAACATCAAAGCGTTTTCACACCTATGTGTCAGGGGTCAAAGCATCAGGAAGCGGACATGCGGAAGTCATAAAACAAACAAACAATCATAAAATCATTCCCACGTGACTGTGTTTTCTTCCGGCTGCGTGTGGGGGAAGCCCCCATTCCCATACCCCTCCTTTCCTAACGACCCCCCCTCCACCCCCACCACCCCCAAGACATCCTCCGGCCTTATCTGGGTGTGTCTCAGCATGTGTGACTGGGGCCCCCAATACCGCCCCCGCCGGCCTGTCTGTGTGTCAGGTTGTGTCTCAAACATGTAGTTTTCTCATTGAAACAATACAAGTAATACTGCTAAAACAGTCAAAACATTGCATCCTGAGCTCACACGTCCCCATTCAAACCATTTCAATCAGCCAATTGCAAAGACAGTCAAAACACTGAAAAGACTTTTTTTCCACATTCTCATTGAAACAATAGAAATAATACTGCTAAAACAGTCAAAACATTACAACCTTAGCTCACACGTCCCCATTCAAACCATTTAAATCCGCCATTTGCAAAGACAGTCAAAACACTGATCAAAACAACAGTCAAAACACTGAAAACACTTTTTTTTTACCATAGTCTCATTGAAACAATAGAAATAATACTACTAAAACATTCAACACATTGCATCCTTAGCTCACACGTCCCCATTCAAACCATTTAAATCCGCCATTTGCAAAGACAGTCAAAACACTGATCAAAACAACAGTCAAAACACTGAAAACACTTTTTTTTACCATAGTCTCATTGAAACAATAGAAATAATACTACTAAAACATTCAACACATTGCATCCTTAGCTCACACGTCCCCATTCAAACCATTTCAATCAGCCAATTGCAAAGACAGTCAAAACACTGATCAAAACAACAGTCAAAACACTGAAAACACTTTTTACCATAGTCTCATTGAAACAATAGAAATAATACTGCTAAAACATTCAACACATTGCATCCTTAGATACCAGTCTTTCTACTACAGCTATTTTGTTAAAAATTATATTTTCTTAAAAAATATCATGATTACCTGTCAGCCGTCCATCCACCAGCCTTGTTTCTTCAATAGCAAAGTACAAATGACCCATCTAGGCCACTCCCTCCTACATCTAGAACACTCCCCCCAACCGGCCGATAAAGGTCATGGGCTGAGGAGGTGGGGGTAAAGGAAGGAGGCGTGACTTTGTTATTTACTTTAGAACGTGAGTAATATCTTAAAGGGCGTTGATGGGCGTGGCGAACGTGTTGGGGGTGTGGAAATGTGTGAGATGTCTTATATAACGAGGGGTGTTTGAGTCAAACTATGAGTGATTGTTCGAAAAAAAATGGCGGTGTTCAGGAAAAAGAGTCTGCATCTTGACGGGGGACGCCTGGTGGTTTGTGAGTTTAGAGGCATGGGAGTAGTCCCCTTTGTGGATATATACAGTCATGAATATATGGAACCAGAGGTTACGCAGCTGAGAATCTATTCTACTGAATTTGAAAAACTGAAGAGCTCCATTCAAGATTTCATCGTTTACATGCAACATGTGCACGACCAAGGGGATGTAGGACTTACGAGAATGTTGCCAAGTGTAGCGGTGAGAACGGATTCGCTACTGCGTGAAGAGGGTGGATCTTTTCTCGTCGATTGTTCGAGATCACACATCTGGCTGCTGGTCAGATATGCCACCTCTGCTGCTAATACTGCCAGACCAAGGACAGTTCTGGAGAAAGAGCGGGATTTCCCAATTCACCTGGCGTTCAAGGCGGTAGACTTCCCAAAGCTGGCTGATCTCTTGAAAGAAATTAGTTTGTTTTTCACTCAAGACAGTGTGAAGCGGAGGCATGCCCTGCTGGGGAAGAGGTTAACCACTCGAGCTGAAGACAGTGTTGGAAGACAGAAGATGACTAGTGATAAGAGGCGAATAAATCCGATCACCGTTTTTGACAGAGAACTGGAGGTTGATGGTTTGGTCGGAAGAGGGCCTGTTTGTGAATTAGAGACTGATTCCGTGTGATTCTATCACACATGCTGGGCTCCACCTTCTACAAAGACCTACCAGAGCCCAGCCTACCAGTACCGCCTCCCACAACCATCGTCTCTTTGGGCGAGAGGCCTACAATATCCTGCAGACTGTGTACGGATTTTATCAAGCCTAGAATTAACATCCCTGCGTGCTTTTCTCGATGTAAATGTTGATCATTCAGTTTTATATCAAGGTTTAATGCTTATTAAGTAAATAAAATATACATTTGAATGTGGTGTTGTGTATTTTTTTTTTTTGCCTCTCCCACCCCCCTGATCGTGTGTGCGTGCGTGCGTGCGTGCGTGCGTGTGTGTGTTAAAGTGTTACTTTTATTTATTTATTTCCAAACACAGTACCGGTATACTGCAAGTACCCAAATACAAGAATGTACTATATTTTATTTATTTATTTATTTCAAACGCAGTACCAGTATACTGCAAGTACCCAAATACAAGAATGTACTATATTTTATTTATTTATTTATTTCAAACGCAGTACCAGTATACTGCAAGTACCCAAATACAAGAATGTACTATATTTTATTTATTTATTTATTTCAAACGCAGTACCAGTATACTGCAAGTACCCAAATACAAGAATGTACTATATTTTATTTATTTATTTATTTCAAACGCAGTACCAGTATACTGCAAGTACCCAAATACAAGAATGTACTATATTTTATTTATTTATTTATTTCAAACGCAGTACCAGTATACTGCAAGTACCCAAATACAAGAATGTACTATATTCTATTGATTTATTTATTTCAAACGCAGTACCAGTATACAGCAAGTACCCAAATACAAGAATGTACTATATTTTATTTATTTATTTTGAAACGCATCAGTCTTTGCCCCCCTTACCTAGTCTTTGTGAAGCTTTGATCAACAGGGCTCCTCTTGGAACTTCTTCTCCTGGCTTGTTTGTCATGAATGAACACCCTGACTCGGGTCCATTTGGTGTGACTTCTCTCGGGAGTCCATCCTGGCCGCATCTCCATTTGGTCTGCTTTCTTATGTTAAAATGTTTTGCATCTCAGCATGATGTATTGGACTTGTAGAGCTTTCCTCACACAGCCATGCTATCCCCGCAGTGTCTTATCTTTTAATCAGCACGCTAGTGTTATGAAGGACTAAAGGAAGGTAGACTTGCAACCCTTTGGGCTCTTTTAATAAAAATAAAAAGTCTAGAACATACTGTATAAAGGTGATCTAAAACAATAGATAGTGACTTTGTTAGGTATGTGTCCTTCTGAAAGCCTTTCCTACAAAGGAGTGTCTTGATTGAAAAGTGTGAATGTTGGTCATTAGCAAACCTGATTGTCCTGATGCGTACATTTGACATTACAGGGCCAATTCCTCCCCCTACAGTGGATGCAAATACTGTACATACTGTATGTTGGCTAACAGAAAGACACGCATATACTGTTTACATATGACCAATATTATATTTATTATCACTATGTATATATTGTTAGAGGTTGTTATTATTGTTATTCATTGTCTAGTTGTCCAGATATGATGTTTTGTTTGAGTTCTATTTATTATTTTCATTGTGTCCTTTTTAATCACAGTTAATTAGTACATATGTGTACTATTCATTTTGACTTCTCTTTTACTTCTTTCTTCATTTTTTCTTTTTATTACAGTTACAACACGGCGTTCAAGGGGTTGGTAATGACACAATATATGCATGCTACCCGTGCATTCTGTATGAAATCCTACAGAAGTACTGATATGATGCTACTTCAGTTACACATTTGACGAATACATCACTAGCAGCAACTTTAAAGGTTCTTTCAGTTAGATATGCGTATGTGCCTGATAGGACAGGATGCTCCATTTGTTGTATAATGTATAATCATGTCATTCTCTCAGCAGGGGTCGTAAGCACAATACGCTTTTTTATTTATTTAATTTCCAAACACATCGCCAGTATACTGTAAGCATTCAAATACTAAAGCAGAGACATTATTTGATTAAAAAAACAAACCAACAAACATGCCCTGACTTGTCTCCAGGACATGGGGGGCCTCAGGAGGCAGGCTATGCTTCCTCAATCTCCACCCCCTTTCGACAGATACCCGAAAAACCATCCGCTGTACTCACAACATTCTACTGTCATCTGGAACTTGATTGAGAGAAGGAGACTCTTTTTCCCCCAACCCTTATTTAATTCAACATGGCGCAGCAGAGGTCTTCAGGTAATATTCACCCTTTACTGATGACCACAAACCCATCATCCATCATTGGAGAACATTCCTATCATAAGAAAGTCCTATGTAAAACACTATTGTCTAAACATTGACTAATATTTGTTTTTAAAGGGTGTTCATTAGATATAGAATATCATGTGTAGATATATATGTACTGTATGATATAGATTTCCTTTTCATCTCTGACATTATCTTCAAATATGCTTGATACTACTGTGTTGCCGGGCAAATTCGTAAGACTACTGGTAAACAACAGATGCATTACCCATAGCAAAACATACTTTCTCATCAATACAGTTAATCTTGTTGTTTGTTTTATTTCTAATGTCATTATTTTCTTTATAATCATACAGGAATCATCAAGGATCCACACAATAAGACGGCTGAATGCACCAACCTCGACAATGTCCCTACAACTTGGGGTTATGCCGACAATGAATCGACCTACGTGCCCGTTTATCGGCACGACGACGTAACCCCGTCTGAAGACGTTGGAAGGGCGACAAGATTCACTGCAAACATCATCACCCTCTTCCAAACCTTACTGAAAAAATGTTTGAATCAGGTAGCGTGGGAAATAGCACGATCTGAATGCAACGGCTGCATCATAGAACATCCAAGCCAGTTGCAGCATTCCTGTCTCAATGAACGAGGAAGAGTCATTTACATCAACCACTACAGCAGGGTAGTTGACAGCGTTTTCCGTCCTACCCTGACAACCGCACTTCAGCAGCTGTCATGTGTAGAACCAGGATACGTTGTTATAAGTACAGAGAGACTTCTTGGTGCTGCCGAAGTAATACTACACGACCTGATGGAGAAAGCATGCTTTGGTCGCACTCAGGACGACGATGAGGAGCAAGGAAACGAGCCCTCACCTAGAAAAATATCCATGGCTTTCTTGACATGGTTACACTAAAAACCATGTGTCTTCTTTTGTTTTTATTAACTTTTATATCTCTTTTATACAAAAATGTACATTTTTATATGTAGGATTTACCTCACTTATGTACTTCAAATGACAAATTTATTCCTTTGTTTTATCCTGTCACGGTTAGGTACTGCAATGGGGGGCGCTACTGCTCCAACAGCCTGTTTCCCGCCCCCACTTCCTGCTCAGCCATGGCTGCTAATTGTCCATTGTTTTTCCGAGACTGCGTACACGCGTGCGTTCCTGTGCTTTCCCCTTTTGTTTCTTTTTTTCCTGGCTCAAACAACAATTGTTAAGTATATAGATTTTTTCTGCGTGTTTGCGTGTGTACAGTTTTCGCTGGTTGGTGTTCTTATATTTTTGGGTGAAAAAGCATCATTTACATCCAAGGATGGAGACCACCTTTAATCGTCAATAAAAGAGTTCTTTAAAAACTATGCCTCTATTTCCTCATTCGCTTTTCAATAAGCACAATCTTCCAACAACACGTCTTCATTGCATTATGAACACGAACATTTGTAGAGTGACGACGAGCGTCGGACAGTACAGTGACATAAAAGGCTTTGCAGAAGTATGAAAGAAAGTGTGAAACTAACGTTTGCCTTCCTTACTGTGTTACCAGTGCTAACCAGGCTACATAGAAAATCAATACAAATAAGTAATTACATGTCTCAATCAAAAACTATGACATACAACTGCAGAATGAACTTGATCGGTACGTGAAATCATTTGCTGCTCAAATCTGAACGTAAAGAATGAGAAGTGCTGTATGCCACCCCGTGACAAGTTGTGCACAATGTCAGTTATACTGACCGTACCAACGCACTGTTCTTAAAATTTAACACTTTAAAACTGAGGACTTGAAATTAAAAACGTTGTTAGTAATATACAAAACTAAAAAGAACCAGCCCCACAGTAACATCCAACAATTGTCTGCCAATAGAAATGAGAAATATAGCTTAAGGTGAACACAAAGTCTGAAAGTACAGTGTACACGTACAACCCTTAAGAGTCAATGTGTCACACGGAGAGGTACGGATCTATGGAATAATTTTGATGAAGACTTAAAAGGTGCAATTACTCTACAACTATTGAAAAGACATTATAAACATTTAAATATGATAAATAAAGGTACATCAGTGGTATTATTGTGTCACACAAGGTTTTGTGTTGTTTTTGCATGCAAATATTTCAAGTACAATTGTTCCCTCTTATTTCGCCATTGAGAAAAAAATATTGTAGTAGTAGAGGGTAGTTTGGATAGTAGTTGTAGCAGGTCAGTGAATTTCAATAATTGTGATGCACTGAAAGCAGGACTCACACATCCTAAAAAGCAGTACATAATAAAAAAGTGCACATTACATTTTAATAATGGGTCAGAAAACAGTGACAAGGTTTTTAAACTTTTCTTTTTTTATGCAATCCAAGTTGCCAACAGTTGATGTATTCATCTCTGTGGATAAGGTGACACACAGCACTTCTCATTCTTTACGTTCAGATTTGAGCAGCAAATGATTTCACGTACCGATCAAGTTCATTCTGCAGTTGTATGTCATAGTTTTTGATTGAGACATGTAATTACTTATTTGTATTGATTTTCTATGTAGCCTGGTTAGCACTGGTAACACAGTAAGGAAGGCAAACGTTAGTTTCACACTTTCTTTCATACTTCTGCAAAGCCTTTTATGTCACTGTACTGTCCGACGCTCGTCGTCACTCTACAAATGTTCGTGTTCATAATGCAATGAAGACGTGTTGTTGGAAGATTGTGCTTATTGAAAAGCGAATGAGGAAATAGAGGCATAGTTTTTAAAGAACTCTTTTATTGACGATTAAAGGTGGTCTCCATCCTTGGATGTAAATGATGCTTTTTCACCCAAAAATATAAGAACACCAACCAGCGAAAACTGTACACACGCAAACACGCAGAAAAAATCTATATACTTAACAATTGTTGTTTGAGCCAGGAAAAAAAGAAACAAAAGGGGAAAGCACAGGAACGCACGCGTGTACGCAGTCTCGGAAAAACAATGGACAATTAGCAGCCATGGCTGAGCAGGAAGTGGGGGCGGGAAACAGGCTGTTGGAGCAGTAGCGCCCCCCATTGCAGTACCTAACCGTGACAGGATAAAACAAAGGAATAAATTTGTCATTTGAAGTACATAAGTGAGGTAAATCCTACATATAAAAATGTACATTTTTGTATAAAAGAGATATAAAAGTTAATAAAAACAAAAGAAGACACATGGTTTTTAGTGTAACCATGTCAAGAAAGCCATGGATATTTTTCTAGGTGAGGGCTCGTTTCCTTGCTCCTCATCGTCGTCCTGAGTGCGACCAAAGCATGCTTTCTCCATCAGGTCGTGTAGTATTACTTCGGCAGCACCAAGAAGTCTCTCTGTACTTATAACAACGTATCCTGGTTCTACACATGACAGCTGCTGAAGTGCGGTTGTCAGGGTAGGACGGAAAACGCTGTCAACTACCCTGCTGTAGTGGTTGATGTAAATGACTCTTCCTCGTTCATTGAGACAGGAATGCTGCAACTGGCTTGGATGTTCTATGATGCAGCCGTTGCATTCAGATCGTGCTATTTCCCACGCTACCTGATTCAAACATTTTTTCAGTAAGGTTTGGAAGAGGGTGATGATGTTTGCAGTGAATCTTGTCGCCCTTCCAACGTCTTCAGACGGGGTTACGTCGTCGTGCCGATAAACGGGCACGTAGGTCGATTCATTGTCGGCATAACCCCAAGTTGTAGGGACATTGTCGAGGTTGGTGCATTCAGCCGTCTTATTGTGTGGATCCTTGATGATTCCTGTATGATTATAAAGAAAATAATGACATTAGAAATAAAACAAACAACAAGATTAACTGTATTGATGAGAAAGTATGTTTTGCTATGGGTAATGCATCTGTTGTTTACCAGTAGTCTTACGAATTTGCCCGGCAACACAGTAGTATCAAGCATATTTGAAGATAATGTCAGAGATGAAAAGGAAATCTATATCATACAGTACATATATATCTACACATGATATTCTATATCTAATGAACACCCTTTAAAAACAAATATTAGTCAATGTTTAGACAATAGTGTTTTACATAGGACTTTCTTATGATAGGAATGTTCTCCAATGATGGATGATGGGTTTGTGGTCATCAGTAAAGGGTGAATATTACCTGAAGACCTCTGCTGCGCCATGTTGAATTAAATAAGGGTTGGGGGAAAAAGAGTCTCCTTCTCTCAATCAAGTTCCAGATGACAGTAGAATGTTGTGAGTACAGCGGATGGTTTTTCGGGTATCTGTCGAAAGGGGGTGGAGATTGAGGAAGCATAGCCTGCCTCCTGAGGCCCCCCATGTCCTGGAGACAAGTCAGGGCATGTTTGTTGGTTTGTTTTTTTAATCAAATAATGTCTCTGCTTTAGTATTTGAATGCTTACAGTATACTGGCGATGTGTTTGGAAATTAAATAAATAAAAAAGCGTATTGTGCTTACGACCCCTGCTGAGAGAATGACATGATTATACATTATACAACAAATGGAGCATCCTGTCCTATCAGGCACATACGCATATCTAACTGAAAGAACCTTTAAAGTTGCTGCTAGTGATGTATTCGTCAAATGTGTAACTGAAGTAGCATCATATCAGTACTTCTGTAGGATTTCATACAGAATGCACGGGTAGCATGCATATATTGTGTCATTACCAACCCCTTGAACGCCGTGTTGTAACTGTAATAAAAAGAAAAAATGAAGAAAGAAGTAAAAGAGAAGTCAAAATGAATAGTACACATATGTACTAATTAACTGTGATTAAAAAGGACACAATGAAAATAATAAATAGAACTCAAACAAAACATCATATCTGGACAACTAGACAATGAATAACAATAATAACAACCTCTAACAATATATACATAGTGATAATAAATATAATATTGGTCATATGTAAACAGTATATGCGTGTCTTTCTGTTAGCCAACATACAGTATGTACAGTATTTGCATCCACTGTAGGGGGAGGAATTGGCCCTGTAATGTCAAATGTACGCATCAGGACAATCAGGTTTGCTAATGACCAACATTCACACTTTTCAATCAAGACACTCCTTTGTAGGAAAGGCTTTCAGAAGGACACATACCTAACAAAGTCACTATCTATTGTTTTAGATCACCTTTATACAGTATGTTCTAGACTTTTTATTTTTATTAAAAGAGCCCAAAGGGTTGCAAGTCTACCTTCCTTTAGTCCTTCATAACACTAGCGTGCTGATTAAAAGATAAGACACTGCGGGGATAGCATGGCTGTGTGAGGAAAGCTCTACAAGTCCAATACATCATGCTGAGATGCAAAACATTTTAACATAAGAAAGCAGACCAAATGGAGATGCGGCCAGGATGGACTCCCGAGAGAAGTCACACCAAATGGACCCGAGTCAGGGTGTTCATTCATGACAAACAAGCCAGGAGAAGAAGTTCCAAGAGGAGCCCTGTTGATCAAAGCTTCACAAAGACTAGGTAAGGGGGGCAAAGACTGATGCGTTTCAAAATAAATAAATAAAATATAGTACATTCTTGTATTTGGGTACTTGCTGTATACTGGTACTGCGTTTGAAATAAATAAATCAATAGAATATAGTACATTCTTGTATTTGGGTACTTGCAGTATACTGGTACTGCGTTTGAAATAAATAAATAAATAAAATATAGTACATTCTTGTATTTGGGTACTTGCAGTATACTGGTACTGCGTTTGAAATAAATAAATAAATAAAATATAGTACATTCTTGTATTTGGGTACTTGCAGTATACTGGTACTGCGTTTGAAATAAATAAATAAATAAAATATAGTACATTCTTGTATTTGGGTACTTGCAGTATACTGGTACTGCGTTTGAAATAAATAAATAAATAAAATATAGTACATTCTTGTATTTGGGTACTTGCAGTATACTGGTACTGCGTTTGAAATAAATAAATAAATAAAATATAGTACATTCTTGTATTTGGGTACTTGCAGTATACCGGTACTGTGTTTGGAAATAAATAAATAAAAGTAACACTTTAACACACACACGCACGCACGCACGCACGCACGCACACACGATCAGGGGGGTGGGAGAGGCAAAAAAAAAAAATACACAACACCACATTCAAATGTATATTTTATTTACTTAATAAGCATTAAACCTTGATATAAAACTGAATGATCAACATTTACATCGAGAAAAGCACGCAGGGATGTTAATTCTAGGCTTGATAAAATCCGTACACAGTCTGCAGGATATTGTAGGCCTCTCGCCCAAAGAGACGATGGTTGTGGGAGGCGGTACTGGTAGGCTGGGCTCTGGTAGGTCTTTGTAGAAGGTGGAGCCCAGCATGTGTGATAGAATCACACGGAATCAGTCTCTAATTCACAAACAGGCCCTCTTCCGACCAAACCATCAACCTCCAGTTCTCTGTCAAAAACGGTGATCGGATTTATTCGCCTCTTATCACTAGTCATCTTCTGTCTTCCAACACTGTCTTCAGCTCGAGTGGTTAACCTCTTCCCCAGCAGGGCATGCCTCCGCTTCACACTGTCTTGAGTGAAAAACAAACTAATTTCTTTCAAGAGATCAGCCAGCTTTGGGAAGTCTACCGCCTTGAACGCCAGGTGAATTGGGAAATCCCGCTCTTTCTCCAGAACTGTCCTTGGTCTGGCAGTATTAGCAGCAGAGGTGGCATATCTGACCAGCAGCCAGATGTGTGATCTCGAACAATCGACGAGAAAAGATCCACCCTCTTCACGCAGTAGCGAATCCGTTCTCACCGCTACACTTGGCAACATTCTCGTAAGTCCTACATCCCCTTGGTCGTGCACATGTTGCATGTAAACGATGAAATCTTGAATGGAGCTCTTCAGTTTTTCAAATTCAGTAGAATAGATTCTCAGCTGCGTAACCTCTGGTTCCATATATTCATGACTGTATATATCCACAAAGGGGACTACTCCCATGCCTCTAAACTCACAAACCACCAGGCGTCCCCCGTCAAGATGCAGACTCTTTTTCCTGAACACCGCCATTTTTTTTCGAACAATCACTCATAGTTTGACTCAAACACCCCTCGTTATATAAGACATCTCACACATTTCCACACCCCCAACACGTTCGCCACGCCCATCAACGCCCTTTAAGATATTACTCACGTTCTAAAGTAAATAACAAAGTCACGCCTCCTTCCTTTACCCCCACCTCCTCAGCCCATGACCTTTATCGGCCGGTTGGGGGGAGTGTTCTAGATGTAGGAGGGAGTGGCCTAGATGGGTCATTTGTACTTTGCTATTGAAGAAACAAGGCTGGTGGATGGACGGCTGACAGGTAATCATGATATTTTTTAAGAAAATATAATTTTTAACAAAATAGCTGTAGTAGAAAGACTGGTATCTAAGGATGCAATGTGTTGAATGTTTTAGCAGTATTATTTCTATTGTTTCAATGAGACTATGGTAAAAAGTGTTTTCAGTGTTTTGACTGTTGTTTTGATCAGTGTTTTGACTGTCTTTGCAATTGGCTGATTGAAATGGTTTGAATGGGGACGTGTGAGCTAAGGATGCAATGTGTTGAATGTTTTAGTAGTATTATTTCTATTGTTTCAATGAGACTATGGTAAAAAAAAGTGTTTTCAGTGTTTTGACTGTTGTTTTGATCAGTGTTTTGACTGTCTTTGCAAATGGCGGATTTAAATGGTTTGAATGGGGACGTGTGAGCTAAGGTTGTAATGTTTTGACTGTTTTAGCAGTATTATTTCTATTGTTTCAATGAGAATGTGGAAAAAAAGTCTTTTCAGTGTTTTGACTGTCTTTGCAATTGGCTGATTGAAATGGTTTGAATGGGGACGTGTGAGCTCAGGATGCAATGTTTTGACTGTTTTAGCAGTATTACTTGTATTGTTTCAATGAGAAAACTACATGTTTGAGACACAACCTGACACACAGACAGGCCGGCGGGGGCGGTATTGGGGGCCCCAGTCACACATGCTGAGACACACCCAGATAAGGCCGGAGGATGTCTTGGGGGTGGTGGGGGTGGAGGGGGGGTCGTTAGGAAAGGAGGGGTATGGGAATGGGGGCTTCCCCCACACGCAGCCGGAAGAAAACACAGTCACGTGGGAATGATTTTATGATTGTTTGTTTGTTTTATGACTTCCGCATGTCCGCTTCCTGATGCTTTGACCCCTGACACATAGGTGTGAAAACGCTTTGATGTTTTATGGCTTCCAGATGTCCGTTTATGACTTCCGCATGTCCGCTTCCTGATGCTTTGATGTTTTATTATTTTATTGTTTTATTGCTTTATTGGTATGCCATAAACTTTTATTGTTTTATTGGTCTGCCATAAACTTTTATTGATCCCTGACACATAGGTGTGAAAACACTTTGATGTTTTATTGTTTTATTGCTTTATTGTTTTATTGTTTTATTGCCATATCATAAACTTTTATTGTTTTATTGCCATGTCATAAACTTTTATGACAGGGTGCCATAAATCAATCAAGACATGCCATAAATACCTTTTTGACACAAAGTGGATTTTATTACTCTCTCATATTGCAGTATTTGTCTTATTTTGCAAAATGTCACCTGACATTAGTTGAGGGAAGAGCTGCCAACTTGATCGGTATCGGAAATGAAGTGCTGGACAATATCGGTATATCAGTGAGAAAGCCAATATTAAGCATCTCTACTAACTACACAACCAAGCAAACATACAGGCTTCAGTAATAATGTCATCTCTGAATGACATTTTATCTATGAGAAAAGATGTCATCGGTTCATCAGAATTGAAGAACGAGACACAATTTTAGTCCCCAAGTATTTCTACAAACTCAAAAATGTAAACATGGTCCAAATACATTTCTGACCACTGCAGCAGTGGATGAGCATGGATACATTGTAAATATTCTTCATTATGACTTATGTTTGTTGTTAATATGGCAAAATTATTTTTTGTAGCCTTTTAGGGAGCCAAATGTTTTGACGACAACGCCTCACTGCATCTGTTGGTCACAGGAGGTTGCGACAAAAAAGACACACTGTGGACTCGATTTGCAATCACAGATGCTGTCGCTACACTCCGTGCTCACCATGCTGCTGTGTTGAATGTTGTGGTTTACCAACCCAGCAGCCAGAAAGATCATCAGCTACTCCAAAGACTGTGATTAAAGAATAACAATGAAATTTACAACAAACTTTTCCGAGGGGTCGATTTTCGCCCGTTTTTTCAGTGCCGGACTGTCGCGAAATCGCATTTTTACAAGTTGCTTAACGACACTTTCCAGTCCCGGGAGGTGGGCCAAACCCCCCAAACATTCATTGGGGGTCCCGGCAGGACTCAAACATGGCAAAAAACCCAACTTTTCCGAGGGGTCGATTTTCGCCCGTTTTTTCAGTGCCGACATTGTCGCGAAATCGCATTTTTTCAAGTTGCTTAAACGACACTTTCCCATCCCGGGAGGTGGGCCAAACCCCCCAAACATTCATCGGGGGTCCCGGCAGGACTGATTGATGGCAAAAAACCCAACTTTTACGAGGGGTCGATTTTCGCCCGTTTTTTCGCGTAATGGCATTTTTTCAAGTTGCTTAAATGACACTTTCCCATCCCGGGAGATGGGCCAAACACCCCAAACATTCATCGGGGGTCCCGGCAGGACTCATTGATGGCAAAAAACCCAATTTTTCCAAAGGGCCGATTTTCGCCCGTTTTTTCAGTGCCGGCGCTGTCGCAAAATCACATTTTTTCAAGTTGCTTAAACGACACTTTCCCGTCCCGGAAGGTGGGCCAAACCCCATAAACATTCATCGGGGGTCCCGGCAGGACTCAAAGATGGCAAAAAACACAACTTTTCAGAGGGGTCAATTTTCGTCCGTTTTTTCAGTGCCAGCACTGTCGCGAAATCGCATTTTTTGAAGTTGCTTAAACGACACTTTCCCGTCCCGGGAGGTGGGCCAAACACTCCAAACATTCATCGGGGGTCTTGGCAGGACTCAAAGATGGAGAAAAACACAACTTTTCAGAGGGGTCGATTTTCGCCCGTTTTTTCACGAAATGGCATTTTTTCAAGTTGCTTAAATGACACTTTCCCGTCCCGGGAGATGGGCCAAAAACCCCAAACATTCATCGGGGGTCCCGGCAGGACTCATTGATGGCAAAAAAAACAACTTTTCAGAGAGGTTGATTTTCGTCCGTTTTTTCAGTCGCTGTCGCGAAATCGCATTTTTTCAAGTTGCTTAAACGACATTTTCCCGTCCCGGGAGGTGGGCCAAACCCCCCAAACATTCATCGGGGGTCCCGGCAGGACTCAAAGAAGGCAAAAAACCCAAATTTCCCAGGGGTCGATTTTCGCCCGTTTTTTCAGTCGCATTGTCGCGAAAAAGCATTTTTCAATTTGCTTAAACGACACTTTCCCGTCCCGGGAGATGGGCAAAACACTCCAAAAATTCATCGGGGGTCTCGGCAGGACTCAAAGATGGCAAAAAACCCAACTTTTCAGAGGGGTCGATTTTCGCCCGTTTTTTCGCGTAATGGCATTTTTTCAAGTTGCTTAAATGACACTTTCCCGTCCAGGGAGATGGGCCAAACACCCCAAACATTCATCGGGGGTCCCGGCAGGACTCAAAGATGGCAAAAAACTCAACTTTTCCGAGGGGTCAATTTTCATCCGTTTTTTCAGTGCCAGCACTGTCGCGAAATCGCATTTTTTGAAGTTGCTTAAACGACACTTTCCCGTCCCGGGAGATGGGCAAAACACTCCAAACATTCATCGGGGGTCTCGGCAGGACTCAAAGATGGCAAAAAACCCAACTTTTCAGAGTGGTCGATTTTCGCCCATTTTTTCGCGTAATGGCATTTTTTCAAGTTGCTTAAATGACACTTTCCCGTCCAGGGAGATGGGCCAAACACCCCAAACATTCATCGGGGGTCCCGGCAGGACTCATTGATGGCAAAAAACCCAATTTTTCCAAGGGGACGATTTTCGACCGTTTTTTCAGTGCTGTCGCAAAATCACATTTTTTCAAGTTGCTTAAACGACACTTTCCTGTCTCGGAAGGTGGGCCAAAACCCATAAACATTCATCGGGGGTCCCGGCAGGACCCAAAGATGGCAAAAAACCCAACTTTTCCGAGGCGTCGATTTTCGTCCGTTTTTTCAGTGCCAGCACTGTCGCGAAATCGCATTTTTTGAAGTTGCTTAAACAACACTTTCCCGTCCCGGGAGGTGGGCCAAACCCCCCAAACATTCATCGGGGGTCCCGGCAGGACCCAAAGATGGCAAAAAACCCAACTTTTCCGAGGGGTCGATTTTCACCCGTTTCGACAGTGTCGGCACTGTCGCGAAATCGCATTTTTTTCAAGTTGCTGAAACGACACTTTTCCGCCCTGGGAGGTGGGCCAAACCCCCCAAACATTCATCGGGGGTCCCGGCAGAACCCAAAGATGGCAAAAAACCCAACTTTTCCGAGGGGTCGATTTTCACCCGTTTCGACAGTGCCGGAATTGTCGCGAAATCGCATTTTTTTCAAGTTGCTGAAACGACACTTTTCCGCCCTGGGAGGTGGGCCAAACCCCCCAAACATTCATCGGGGGTCCCGGCAGGACCCAAAGATGGCAAAAAACCCAACTTTTCCGAGGGGTCGATTTTCACCCGTTTCGACAGTGCCGGCACTGTCGCGAAATCGCATTTTTTTCAAGTTGCTGAAACGACACTTTTCCGCCCCGGGAGGTGGGGCAAACCCCTCAAACATTCATCGGGGGTCCCGGCAGGACCCAAAGATGGCAAAAAACCCAACTTTTCCGAGGGGTCGATTTTCACCCGTTTCGACAGTGCCGGCACTGTCGCGAAATCGCATTTTTTTCAAGTTGCTGAAACGACACTTTTCCGCCCCGGGAGGTGGGGCAAACCCCTCAAACATTCATCGGGGGTCCCGGCAGGACCCAAAGATCGCAAAAAACCCAACTTTTCCGAGGGGTTGATTTTCACCCGTTTCGACAGTGCCGGCACTGTCGCGAAATCGCATTTTTTTCAAGTTGCTGAAATGACACTTTTCCGCCCCGGGAGGTGGGCCAAACCCCCCAAACATTCATCGGGGGTCCCGGCAGAACCCAAAGATGGCAAAAAACCCAACTTTTCCGAGGGGTCGATTTTCACCCGTTTTTTCAGTGCCGGCGCTGTCGCAAAATCACATTTTTTCAAGTTGCTTAAACGACACTTTCCCGTCCCGGAAGGTGGGCCAAACCCCATAAACATTCATCGGGGGTCCCGGCAGGACTCAAAGATGGCAAAAAACACAACTTTTCAGAGGGGTCAATTTTCGTCCGTTTTTTCAGTGCCAGCACTGTCGCGAAATCGCATTTTTTGAAGTTGCTTAAACGACACTTTCCCGTCCCGGGAGGTGGGCCAAACACTCCAAACATTCATCGGGGGTCTTGGCAGGACTCAAAGATGGAGAAAAACACAACTTTTCAGAGGGGTCGATTTTCGCCCGTTTTTTCACGAAATGGCATTTTTTCAAGTTGCTTAAATGACACTTTCCCGTCCCGGGAGATGGGCCAAAAACCCCAAACATTCATCGGGGGTCCCGGCAGGACTCATTGATGGCAAAAAAAACAACTTTTCAGAGAGGTTGATTTTCGTCCGTTTTTTCAGTCGCTGTCGCGAAATCGCATTTTTTCAAGTTGCTTAAACGACATTTTCCCGTCCCGGGAGGTGGGCCAAACCCCCCAAACATTCATCGGGGGTCCCGGCAGGACTCAAAGAAGGCAAAAAACCCAAATTTCCCAGGGGTCGATTTTCGCCCGTTTTTTCAGTCGCATTGTCGCGAAAAAGCATTTTTCAATTTGCTTAAACGACACTTTCCCGTCCCGGGAGATGGGCAAAACACTCCAAAAATTCATCGGGGGTCTCGGCAGGACTCAAAGATGGCAAAAAACCCAACTTTTCAGAGGGGTCGATTTTCGCCCGTTTTTTCGCGTAATGGCATTTTTTCAAGTTGCTTAAATGACACTTTCCAGTCCAGGGAGATGGGCCAAACACCCCAAACATTCATCGGGGGTCCCGGCAGGACTCAAAGATGGCAAAAAACTCAACTTTTCCGAGGGGTCAATTTTCATCCGTTTTTTCAGTGCCAGCACTGTCGCGAAATCGCATTTTTTGAAGTTGCTTAAACGACACTTTCCCGTCCCGGGAGATGGGCAAAACACTCCAAACATTCATCGGGGGTCTCGGCAGGACTCAGAGATGGCAAAAAACCCAACTTTTCAGAGTGGTCGATTTTCGCCCGTTTTTTCGCGTAATGGCATTTTTTCAAGTTGCTTAAATGACACTTTCCCGTCCAGGGAGATGGGCCAAACACCCCAAACATTCATCGGGGGTCCCGGCAGGACTCATTGATGGCAAAAAACCCAATTTTTCCAAGGGGACGATTTTCGCCCGTTTTTTCAGTGCTGTCGCAAAATCACATTTTTTCAAGTTGCTTAAACGACACTTTCCTGTCTCGGAAGGTGGGCCAAAACCCATAAACATTCATCGGGGGTCCCGGCAGGACCCAAAGATGGCAAAAAACCCAACTTTTCCGAGGCGTCGATTTTCGTCCGTTTTTTCAGTGCCAGCACTGTCGCGAAATCGCATTTTTTGAAGTTGCTTAAACAACACTTTCCCGTCCCGGGAGGTGGGCCAAACCCCCCAAACATTCATCGGGGGTCCCGGCAGGACCCAAAGATGGCAAAAAACCCAACTTTTCCTAGGGTTCGATTTTCACCCGTTTCGACAGTGCCGGCACTGTCGCGAAAGCGCATTTTTTTCAAGTTGCTGAAACGACACTTTTCCGCCCCGGGAGGTGGGCCAAACCCCCCAAACATTCATCGGGGGTCCCGGCAGGACCCAAAGATGGCAAAAAACCCAACTTTTCCGAGGGGTCGATTTTCACCCGTTTCGACAGTGCCGGCACTGTCGCGAAATCGCATTTTTTTCAAGTTGCTGAAACGACACTTTTCCGCCCCGGGAGGTGGGCCAAACCCCCCAAACATTCATCGGGGGTCCCGGCAGGACCCAAAGATGGCAAAAAACCCAACTTTTCCGAGGGGTCGATTTTCACCCGTTTCGACAGTGCCGGCACTGTCGCGAAATCGCATTTTTTTCAAGTTGCTGAAATGACACTTTTCCGCCCCGGGAGGTGGGCCAAACCCCCCAAACATTCATCGGGGGTCCCGGCAGAACCCAAAGATGGCAAAAAACCCAACTTTTCCGAGGGGTCGATTTTCACCCGTTTTTTCAGTGCCGGCGCTGTCGCAAAATCACATTTTTTCAAGTTGCTTAAACGACACTTTCCCGTCCCGGAAGGTGGGCCAAACCCCATAAACATTCATCGGGGGTCCCGGCAGGACTCAAAGATGGCAAAAAACACAACTTTTCAGAGGGGTCAATTTTCGTCCGTTTTTTCAGTGCCAGCACTGTCGCGAAATCGCATTTTTTGAAGTTGCTTAAACGACACTTTCCCGTCCCGGGAGGTGGGCCAAACACTCCAAACATTCATCGGGGGTCTTGGCAGGACTCAAAGATGGAGAAAAACACAACTTTTCAGAGGGGTCGATTTTCGCCCGTTTTTTCACGAAATGGCATTTTTTCAAGTTGCTTAAATGACACTTTCCCGTCCCGGGAGATGGGCCAAAAACCCCAAACATTCATCGGGGGTCCCGGCAGGACTCATTGATGGCAAAAAAAACAACTTTTCAGAGAGGTTGATTTTCGTCCGTTTTTTCAGTCGCTGTCGCGAAATCGCATTTTTTCAAGTTGCTTAAACGACATTTTCCCGTCCCGGGAGGTGGGCCAAACCCCCCAAACATTCATCGGGGGTCCCGGCAGGACTCAAAGAAGGCAAAAAACCCAAATTTCCCAGGGGTCGATTTTCGCCCGTTTTTTCAGTCGCATTGTCGCGAAAAAGCATTTTTCAATTTGCTTAAACGACACTTTCCCGTCCCGGGAGATGGGCAAAACACTCCAAAAATTCATCGGGGGTCTCGGCAGGACTCAAAGATGGCAAAAAACCCAACTTTTCAGAGGGGTCGATTTTCGCCCGTTTTTTCGCGTAATGGCATTTTTTCAAGTTGCTTAAATGACACTTTCCAGTCCAGGGAGATGGGCCAAACACCCCAAACATTCATCGGGGGTCCCGGCAGGACTCAAAGATGGCAAAAAACTCAACTTTTCCGAGGGGTCAATTTTCATCCGTTTTTTCAGTGCCAGCACTGTCGCGAAATCGCATTTTTTGAAGTTGCTTAAACGACACTTTCCCGTCCCGGGAGATGGGCAAAACACTCCAAACATTCATCGGGGGTCTCGGCAGGACTCAGAGATGGCAAAAAACCCAACTTTTCAGAGTGGTCGATTTTCGCCCGTTTTTTCGCGTAATGGCATTTTTTCAAGTTGCTTAAATGACACTTTCCCGTCCAGGGAGATGGGCCAAACACCCCAAACATTCATCGGGGGTCCCGGCAGGACTCATTGATGGCAAAAAACCCAATTTTTCCAAGGGGACGATTTTCGCCCGTTTTTTCAGTGCTGTCGCAAAATCACATTTTTTCAAGTTGCTTAAACGACACTTTCCTGTCTCGGAAGGTGGGCCAAAACCCATAAACATTCATCGGGGGTCCCGGCAGGACCCAAAGATGGCAAAAAACCCAACTTTTCCGAGGCGTCGATTTTCGTCCGTTTTTTCAGTGCCAGCACTGTCGCGAAATCGCATTTTTTGAAGTTGCTTAAACAACACTTTCCCGTCCCGGGAGGTGGGCCAAACCCCCCAAACATTCATCGGGGGTCCCGGCAGGACCCAAAGATGGCAAAAAACCCAACTTTTCCTAGGGTTCGATTTTCACCCGTTTCGACAGTGCCGGCACTGTCGCGAAAGCGCATTTTTTTCAAGTTGCTGAAACGACACTTTTCCGCCCCGGGAGGTGGGCCAAACCCCCCAAACATTCATCGGGGGTCCCGGCAGGACCCAAAGATGGCAAAAAACCCAACTTTTCCGAGGGGTCGATTTTCACCCGTTTCGACAGTGCCGGCACTGTCGCGAAATCGCATTTTTTTCAAGTTGCTGAAACGACACTTTTCCGCCCCGGGAGGTGGGCCAAACCCCCCAAACATTCATCGGGGGTCCCGGCAGGACCCAAAGATGGCAAAAAACCCAACTTTTCCGAGGGGTCGATTTTCACCCGTTTCGACAGTGCCGGCACTGTCGCGAAATCGCATTTTTTTCAAGTTGCTGAAATGACACTTTTCCGCCCCGGGAGGTGGGCCAAACCCCCCAAACATTCATCGGGGTTCCCGGCAGGACCCAAAGATGGCAAAAAACCCAACTTTTCCGAGGGGTCGATTTTCACCCGTTTCGACAGTGCCGGCACTGTCGCGAAATCGCATTTTTTTCAAGTTGCTGAAACGACACTTTTCCGCCCCGGGAGGTGGGCCAAACCCCCCAAACATTCATCAGGGGTCCCGGCAGGACCCAAAGATGGCAAAAAACCCAACTTTTCCGAGGGGTCGATTTTCACCCGTTTCGACAGTGCCGGAATTGTCGCGAAATCGCATTTTTTTCAAGTTGCTGAAACGACACTTTTCCGCCCTGGGAGGTGGGCCAAACCCCCCAAACATTCATCGGGGGTCCCGGCAGGACCCAAAGATGGCAAAAAACCCAACTTTTCCGAGGGGTCGATTTTCACCCGTTTTTTCAGTGCCGGCGCTGTCGCAAAATCACATTTTTTCAAGTTGCTTAAACGACACTTTCCCGTCCCGGAAGGTGGGCCAAACCCCATAAACATTCATCGGGGGTCCCGGCAGGACTCAAAGATGGCAAAAAACACAACTTTTCAGAGGGGTCAATTTTCGTCCGTTTTTTCAGTGCCAGCACTGTCGCGAAATCGCATTTTTTGAAGTTGCTTAAACGACACTTTCCCGTCCCGGGAGGTGGGCCAAACACTCCAAACATTCATCGGGGGTCTTGGCAGGACTCAAAGATGGAGAAAAACACAACTTTTCAGAGGGGTCGATTTTCGCCCGTTTTTTCACGAAATGGCATTTTTTCAAGTTGCTTAAATGACACTTTCCCGTCCCGGGAGATGGGCCAAAAACCCCAAACATTCATCGGGGGTCCTGGCAGGACTCATTGATGGCAAAAAAAACAACTTTTCAGAGAGGTTGATTTTCGTCCGTTTTTTCAGTCGCTGTCGCGAAATCGCATTTTTTCAAGTTGCTTAAACGACATTTTCCCGTCCCGGGAGGTGGGCCAAACCCCCCAAACATTCATCGGGGGTCCCGGCAGGACTCAAAGAAGGCAAAAAACCCAAATTTCCCAGGGGTCGATTTTCGCCCGTTTTTTCAGTCGCATTGTCGCGAAAAAGCATTTTTCAATTTGCTTAAACGACACTTTCCCGTCCCGGGAGATGGGCAAAACACTCCAAAAATTCATCGGGGGTCTCGGCAGGACTCAAAGATGGCAAAAAACCCAACTTTTCAGAGGGGTCGATTTTCGCCCGTTTTTTCGCGTAATGGCATTTTTTCAAGTTGCTTAAATGACACTTTCCCGTCCAGGGAGATGGGCCAAACACCCCAAACATTCATCGGGGGTCCCGGCAGGACTCAAAGATGGCAAAAAACTCAACTTTTCCGAGGGGTCAATTTTCATCCGTTTTTTCAGTGCCAGCACTGTCGCGAAATCGCATTTTTTGAAGTTGCTTAAACGACACTTTCCCGTCCCGGGAGATGGGCAAAACACTCCAAACATTCATCGGGGGTCTCGGCAGGACTCAGAGATGGCAAAAAACCCAACTTTTCAGAGTGGTCGATTTTCGCCCGTTTTTTCGCGTAATGGCATTTTTTCAAGTTGCTTAAATGACACTTTCCCGTCCAGGGAGATGGGCCAAACACCCCAAACATTCATCGGGGGTCCCGGCAGGACTCATTGATGGCAAAAAACCCAATTTTTCCAAGGGGACGATTTTCGCCCGTTTTTTCAGTGCTGTCGCAAAATCACATTTTTTCAAGTTGCTTAAACGACACTTTCCTGTCTCGGAAGGTGGGCCAAAACCCATAAACATTCATCGGGGGTCCCGGCAGGACCCAAAGATGGCAAAAAACCCAACTTTTCCGAGGCGTCGATTTTCGTCCGTTTTTTCAGTGCCAGCACTGTCGCGAAATCGCATTTTTTGAAGTTGCTTAAACAACACTTTCCCGTCCCGGGAGGTGGGCCAAACCCCCCAAACATTCATCGGGGGTCCCGGCAGGACCCAAAGATGGCAAAAAACCCAACTTTTCCGAGGGGTCGATTTTCACCCGTTTCGACAGTGCCGGCACTGTCGCGAAATCGCATTTTTTTCAAGTTGCTGAAACGACACTTTTCCGCCCCGGGAGGTGGGCCAAACCCCCCAAACATTCATCAGGGGTCCCGGCAGGACCCAAAGATGGCAAAAAACCCAACTTTTCCGAGGGGTCGATTTTCACCCGTTTCGACAGTGCCGGCACTGTCGCGAAATCGCATTTTTTTCAAGTTACTGAAACGACACTTTTCCGCCCCGGGAGGTGGGCCAAACCCCCCAAACATTCATCAGGGGTCCCGGCAGGACCCAAAGATGGCAAAAAACCCAACTTTTCCGAGGGGTCGATTTTCACCCGTTTCGACAGTGCCGGAATTGTCGCGAAATCGCATTTTTTTCAAGTTGCTGAAACGACACTTTTCCGCCCTGGGAGGTGGGCCAAACCCCCCAAACATTCATCGGGGGTCCCGGCAGGACCCAAAGATGGCAAAAAACCCAACTTTTCCGAGGGGTCGATTTTCACCCGTTTCGACAGTGCCGGCACTGTCGCGAAATCGCATTTTTTTCAAGTTGCTGAAACGACACTTTTCCGCCCCGGGAGGTGGGGCAAACCCCTCAAACATTCATCGGGGGTCCCGGCAGGACCCAAAGATGGCAAAAAACCCAACTTTTCCGAGGGGTCGATTTTCACCCGTTTCGACAGTGCCGGCACTGTCGCGAAATCGCATTTTTTTCAAGTTGCTGAAACGACACTTTTCCGCCCCGGGAGGTGGGGCAAACCCCTCAAACATTCATCGGGGGTCCCGGCAGGACCCAAAGATCGCAAAAAACCCAACTTTTCCGAGGGGTTGATTTTCACCCGTTTCGACAGTGCCGGCACTGTCGCGAAATCGCATTTTTTTCAAGTTGCTGAAATGACACTTTTCCGCCCCGGGAGGTGGGCCAAACCCCCCAAACATTCATCGGGGGTCCCGGCAGAACCCAAAGATGGCAAAAAACCCAACTTTTCCGAGGGGTCGATTTTCACCCGTTTTTTCAGTGCCGGCGCTGTCGCAAAATCACATTTTTTCAAGTTGCTTAAACGACACTTTCCCGTCCCGGAAGGTGGGCCAAACCCCATAAACATTCATCGGGGGTCCCGGCAGGACTCAAAGATGGCAAAAAACACAACTTTTCAGAGGGGTCAATTTTCGTCCGTTTTTTCAGTGCCAGCACTGTCGCGAAATCGCATTTTTTGAAGTTGCTTAAACGACACTTTCCCGTCCCGGGAGGTGGGCCAAACACTCCAAACATTCATCGGGGGTCTTGGCAGGACTCAAAGATGGAGAAAAACACAACTTTTCAGAGGGGTCGATTTTCGCCCGTTTTTTCACGAAATGGCATTTTTTCAAGTTGCTTAAATGACACTTTCCCGTCCCGGGAGATGGGCCAAAAACCCCAAACATTCATCGGGGGTCCTGGCAGGACTCATTGATGGCAAAAAAAACAACTTTTCAGAGAGGTTGATTTTCGTCCGTTTTTTCAGTCGCTGTCGCGAAATCGCATTTTTTCAAGTTGCTTAAACGACATTTTCCCGTCCCGGGAGGTGGGCCAAACCCCCCAAACATTCATCGGGGGTCCCGGCAGGACTCAAAGAAGGCAAAAAACCCAAATTTCCCAGGGGTCGATTTTCGCCCGTTTTTTCAGTCGCATTGTCGCGAAAAAGCATTTTTCAATTTGCTTAAACGACACTTTCCCGTCCCGGGAGATGGGCAAAACACTCCAAAAATTCATCGGGGGTCTCGGCAGGACTCAAAGATGGCAAAAAACCCAACTTTTCAGAGGGGTCGATTTTCGCCCGTTTTTTCGCGTAATGGCATTTTTTCAAGTTGCTTAAATGACACTTTCCCGTCCAGGGAGATGGGCCAAACACCCCAAACATTCATCGGGGGTCCCGGCAGGACTCAAAGATGGCAAAAAAC
The DNA here is from genome assembly GCF_027744805.1 of Dunckerocampus dactyliophorus. Lineage (NCBI taxonomy): Eukaryota > Metazoa > Chordata > Actinopteri > Syngnathiformes > Syngnathidae > Dunckerocampus > Dunckerocampus dactyliophorus. The sequence goes on from NC_072820.1 coordinate 38,156,482, forward strand.
TCAACTTTTCCGAGGGGTCAATTTTCATCCGTTTTTTCAGTGCCAGCACTGTCGCGAAATCGCATTTTTTGAAGTTGCTTAAACGACACTTTCCCGTCCCGGGAGATGGGCAAAACACTCCAAACATTCATCGGGGGTCTCGGCAGGACTCAGAGATGGCAAAAAACCCAACTTTTCAGAGTGGTCGATTTTCGCCCGTTTTTTCGCGTAATGGCATTTTTTCAAGTTGCTTAAATGACACTTTCCCGTCCAGGGAGATGGGCCAAACACCCCAAACATTCATCGGGGGTCCCGGCAGGACTCATTGATGGCAAAAAACCCAATTTTTCCAAGGGGACGATTTTCGCCCGTTTTTTCAGTGCTGTCGCAAAATCACATTTTTTCAAGTTGCTTAAACGACACTTTCCTGTCTCGGAAGGTGGGCCAAAACCCATAAACATTCATCGGGGGTCCCGGCAGGACCCAAAGATGGCAAAAAACCCAACTTTTCCGAGGCGTCGATTTTCGTCCGTTTTTTCAGTGCCAGCACTGTCGCGAAATCGCATTTTTTGAAGTTGCTTAAACAACACTTTCCCGTCCCGGGAGGTGGGCCAAACCCCCCAAACATTCATCGGGGGTCCCGGCAGGACCCAAAGATGGCAAAAAACCCAACTTTTCCTAGGGTTCGATTTTCACCCGTTTCGACAGTGCCGGCACTGTCGCGAAAGCGCATTTTTTTCAAGTTGCTGAAACGACACTTTTCCGCCCCGGGAGGTGGGCCAAACCCCCCAAACATTCATCGGGGGTCCCGGCAGGACCCAAAGATGGCAAAAAACCCAACTTTTCCGAGGGGTCGATTTTCACCCGTTTCGACAGTGCCGGCACTGTCGCGAAATCGCATTTTTTTCAAGTTGCTGAAACGACACTTTTCCGCCCCGGGAGGTGGGCCAAACCCCCCAAACATTCATCGGGGGTCCCGGCAGGACCCAAAGATGGCAAAAAACCCAACTTTTCCGAGGGGTCGATTTTCACCCGTTTCGACAGTGCCGGCACTGTCGCGAAATCGCATTTTTTTCAAGTTGCTGAAATGACACTTTTCCGCCCCGGGAGGTGGGCCAAACCCCCCAAACATTCATCGGGGGTCCCGGCAGGACCCAAAGATGGCAAAAAACCCAACTTTTCCGAGGGGTCGATTTTCACCCGTTTCGACAGTGCCGGCACTGTCGCGAAATCGTATTTTTTTCAAGTTGCTGAAACGACACTTTTCCGCCCCGGGAGGTGGGCCAAACCCCCCAAACATTCATCAGGGGTCCCGGCAGGACCCAAAGATGGCAAAAAACCCAACTTTTCCGAGGGGTCGATTTTCACCCGTTTCGACAGTGCCGGAATTGTCGCGAAATCGCATTTTTTTCAAGTTGCTGAAACGACACTTTTCCGCCCTGGGAGGTGGGCCAAACCCCCCAAACATTCATCGGGGGTCCCGGCAGGACCCAAAGATGGCAAAAAACCCAACTTTTCCGAGGGGTCGATTTTCACCCGTTTCGACAGTGCCGGCACTGTCGCGAAATCGCATTTTTTTCAAGTTGCTGAAACGACACTTTTCCGCCCCGGGAGGTGGGCCAAACCCCCCAAACATTCATCGGGGGTCCCGGCAGGACCCAAAGATGGCAAAAAACCCAACTTTTCCGAGGGGTCGATTTTCACCCGTTTCGACAGTGCCGGCACTGTCGCGAAATCGCATTTTTTTCAAGTTGCTGAAACGACACTTTTCCGCCCCGGGAGGTGGGGCAAACCCCTCAAACATTCATCGGGGGTCCCGGCAGGACCCAAAGATGGCAAAAAACCCAACTTTTCCGAGGGGTCGATTTTCACCCGTTTCGACAGTGCCGGCACTGTCGCGAAATCACATTTTTTTCAAGTTGCTGAAACGACACTTTTCCGCCCCGGGAGGTGGGGCAAACCCCTCAAACATTCATCGGGGGTCCCGGCAGGACCCAAAGATCGCAAAAAACCCAACTTTTCCGAGGGGTTGATTTTCACCCGTTTCGACAGTGCCGGCACTGTCGCGAAATCGCATTTTTTTCAAGTTGCTGAAATGACACTTTTCCGCCCCGGGAGGTGGGCCAAACCCCCCAAACATTCATCGGGGGTCCCGGCAGAACCCAAAGATGGCAAAAAACCCAACTTTTCCGAGGGGTCGATTTTCACCCGTTTTTTCAGTGCCGGCGCTGTCGCAAAATCACATTTTTTCAAGTTGCTTAAACGACACTTTCCCGTCCCGGAAGGTGGGCCAAACCCCATAAACATTCATCGGGGGTCCCGGCAGGACTCAAAGATGGCAAAAAACACAACTTTTCAGAGGGGTCAATTTTCGTCCGTTTTTTCAGTGCCAGCACTGTCGCGAAATCGCATTTTTTGAAGTTGCTTAAACGACACTTTCCCGTCCCGGGAGGTGGGCCAAACACTCCAAACATTCATCGGGGGTCTTGGCAGGACTCAAAGATGGAGAAAAACACAACTTTTCAGAGGGGTCGATTTTCGCCCGTTTTTTCACGAAATGGCATTTTTTCAAGTTGCTTAAATGACACTTTCCCGTCCCGGGAGATGGGCCAAAAACCCCAAACATTCATCGGGGGTCCTGGCAGGACTCATTGATGGCAAAAAAAACAACTTTTCAGAGAGGTTGATTTTCGTCCGTTTTTTCAGTCGCTGTCGCGAAATCGCATTTTTTCAAGTTGCTTAAACGACATTTTCCCGTCCCGGGAGGTGGGCCAAACCCCCCAAACATTCATCGGGGGTCCCGGCAGGACTCAAAGAAGGCAAAAAACCCAAATTTCCCAGGGGTCGATTTTCGCCCGTTTTTTCAGTCGCATTGTCGCGAAAAAGCATTTTTCAATTTGCTTAAACGACACTTTCCCGTCCCGGGAGATGGGCAAAACACTCCAAAAATTCATCGGGGGTCTCGGCAGGACTCAAAGATGGCAAAAAACCCAACTTTTCAGAGGGGTCGATTTTCGCCCGTTTTTCGCGTAATGGCATTTTTTCAAGTTGCTTAAATGACACTTTCCCGTCCAGGGAGATGGGCCAAACACCCCAAACATTCATCGGGGGTCCCGGCAGGACTCAAAGATGGCAAAAAACTCAACTTTTCCGAGGGGTCAATTTTCATCCGTTTTTTCAGTGCCAGCACTGTCGCGAAATCGCATTTTTTGAAGTTGCTTAAACGACACTTTCCCGTCCCGGGAGATGGGCAAAACACTCCAAACATTCATCGGGGGTCTCGGCAGGACTCAGAGATGGCAAAAAACCCAACTTTTCAGAGTGGTCGATTTTCGCCCGTTTTTTCGCGTAATGGCATTTTTTCAAGTTGCTTAAATGACACTTTCCCGTCCAGGGAGATGGGCCAAACACCCCAAACATTCATCGGGGGTCCCGGCAGGACTCATTGATGGCAAAAAACCCAATTTTTCCAAGGGGACGATTTTCGCCCGTTTTTTCAGTGCTGTCGCAAAATCACATTTTTTCAAGTTGCTTAAACGACACTTTCCTGTCTCGGAAGGTGGGCCAAAACCCATAAACATTCATCGGGGGTCCCGGCAGGACCCAAAGATGGCAAAAAACCCAACTTTTCCGAGGCGTCGATTTTCGTCCGTTTTTTCAGTGCCAGCACTGTCGCGAAATCGCATTTTTTGAAGTTGCTTAAACAACACTTTCCCGTCCCGGGAGGTGGGCCAAACCCCCCAAACATTCATCGGGGGTCCCGGCAGGACCCAAAGATGGCAAAAAACCCAACTTTTCCTAGGGTTCGATTTTCACCCGTTTCGACAGTGCCGGCACTGTCGCGAAAGCGCATTTTTTTCAAGTTGCTGAAACGACACTTTTCCGCCCCGGGAGGTGTGCCAAACCCCCCAAACATTCATCGGGGGTCCCGGCAGGACCCAAAGATGGCAAAAAACCCAACTTTTCCGAGGGGTCGATTTTCACCCGTTTCGACAGTGCCGGCACTGTCGCGAAATCGCATTTTTTTCAAGTTGCTGAAATGACACTTTTCCGCCCCGGGAGGTGGGCCAAACCCCCCAAACATTCATCGGGGGTCCCGGCAGGACCCAAAGATGGCAAAAAACCCAACTTTTCCGAGGGGTCGATTTTCACCCGTTTCGACAGTGCCGGCACTGTCGCGAAATCGCATTTTTTTCAAGTTGCTGAAACGACACTTTTCCGCCCCGGGAGGTGGGCCAAACCCCCCAAACATTCATCAGGGGTCCCGGCAGGACCCAAAGATGGCAAAAAACCCAACTTTTCCGAGGGGTCGATTTTCACCCGTTTCGACAGTGCCGGCACTGTCGCGAAATCGCATTTTTTTCAAGTTGCTGAAACGACACTTTTCCGCCCCGGGAGGTGGGCCAAACCCCCCAAACATTCATCAGGGGTCCCGGCAGGACCCAAAGATGGCAAAAAACCCAACTTTTCCGAGGGGTCGATTTTCACCCGTTTCGACAGTGCCGGCACTGTCGCGAAATCGCATTTTTTTCAAGTTGCTGAAATTACACTTTTCCGCCCCGGGAGGTGGGCCAAACCCCCCAAACATTCATCGGGGGTCCCGGCAGGACCCAAAGATGGCAAAAAACCCAACTTTTCCGAGGGGTCGATTTTCACCCGTTTCGACAGTGCCGGCACTGTCGCGAAATCGCATTTTTTTCAAGTTGCTGAAACGACACTTTTCCGCCCCGGGAGGTGGGCCAAACCCCCCAAACATTCATCAGGGGTCCCGGCAGGACCCAAAGATGGCAAAAAACCCAACTTTTCCGAGGGGTCGATTTTCACCCGTTTCGACAGTGCCGGCACTGTCGCGAAATCGCATTTTTTTCAAGTTGCTGAAACGACACTTTTCCGCCCCGGGAGGTGGGCCAAACCCCCCAAACATTCATCAGGGGTCCCGGCAGGACCCAAAGATGGCAAAAAACTCAACTTTTCCGAGGGGTCGATTTTCACCCGTTTCGACAGTGCCGGCACTGTCGCGAAATCGCATTTTTTTCAAGTTGCTGAAACGACACTTTTCCGCCCCGGGAGGTGGGCCAAACCCCCCAAACATTCATCAGGGGTCCCGGCAGGACCCAAAGATGGCAAAAAACCCAACTTTTCCGAGGGGTCGATTTTCACCCGTTTCGACAGTGCCGGAATTGTCGCGAAATCGCATTTTTTTCAAGTTGCTGAAACGACACTTTTCCGCCCTGGGAGGTGGGCCAAACCCCCCAAACATTCATCGGGGGTCCCGGCAGGACCCAAAGATGGCAAAAAACCCAACTTTTCCGAGGGGTCGATTTTCACCCGTTTTTTCAGTGCCGGCGCTGTCGCAAAATCACATTTTTTCAAGTTGCTTAAACGACACTTTCCCGTCCCGGAAGGTGGGCCAAACCCCATAAACATTCATCGGGGGTCCCGGCAGGACTCAAAGATGGCAAAAAACACAACTTTTCAGAGGGGTCAATTTTCGTCCGTTTTTTCAGTGCCAGCACTGTCGCGAAATCGCATTTTTTGAAGTTGCTTAAACGACACTTTCCCGTCCCGGGAGGTGGGCCAAACACTCCAAACATTCATCGGGGGTCTTGGCAGGACTCAAAGATGGAGAAAAACACAACTTTTCAGAGGGGTCGATTTTCGCCCGTTTTTTCACGAAATGGCATTTTTTCAAGTTGCTTAAATGACACTTTCCCGTCCCGGGAGATGGGCCAAAAACCCCAAACATTCATCGGGGGTCCTGGCAGGACTCATTGATGGCAAAAAAAACAACTTTTCAGAGAGGTTGATTTTCGTCCGTTTTTTCAGTCGCTGTCGCGAAATCGCATTTTTTCAAGTTGCTTAAACGACATTTTCCCGTCCCGGGAGGTGGGCCAAACCCCCCAAACATTCATCGGGGGTCCCGGCAGGACTCAAAGAAGGCAAAAAACCCAAATTTCCCAGGGGTCGATTTTCGCCCGTTTTTTCAGTCGCATTGTCGCGAAAAAGCATTTTTCAATTTGCTTAAACGACACTTTCCCGTCCCGGGAGATGGGCAAAACACTCCAAAAATTCATCGGGGGTCTCGGCAGGACTCAAAGATGGCAAAAAACCCAACTTTTCAGAGGGGTCGATTTTCGCCCGTTTTTTCGCGTAATGGCATTTTTTCAAGTTGCTTAAATGACACTTTCCCGTCCAGGGAGATGGGCCAAACACCCCAAACATTCATCGGGGGTCCCGGCAGGACTCAAAGATGGCAAAAAACTCAACTTTTCCGAGGGGTCAATTTTCATCCGTTTTTTCAGTGCCAGCACTGTCGCGAAATCGCATTTTTTGAAGTTGCTTAAACGACACTTTCCCGTCCCGGGAGATGGGCAAAACACTCCAAACATTCATCGGGGGTCTCGGCAGGACTCAGAGATGGCAAAAAACCCAACTTTTCAGAGTGGTCGATTTTCGCCCGTTTTTTCGCGTAATGGCATTTTTTCAAGTTGCTTAAATGACACTTTCCCGTCCAGGGAGATGGGCCAAACACCCCAAACATTCATCGGGGGTCCCGGCAGGACTCATTGATGGCAAAAAACCCAATTTTTCCAAGGGGACGATTTTCGCCCGTTTTTTCAGTGCTGTCGCAAAATCACATTTTTTCAAGTTGCTTAAACGACACTTTCCTGTCTCGGAAGGTGGGCCAAAACCCATAAACATTCATCGGGGGTCCCGGCAGGACCCAAAGATGGCAAAAAACCCAACTTTTCCGAGGCGTCGATTTTCGTCCGTTTTTTCAGTGCCAGCACTGTCGCGAAATCGCATTTTTTGAAGTTGCTTAAACAACACTTTCCCGTCCCGGGAGGTGGGCCAAACCCCCCAAACATTCATCGGGGGTCCCGGCAGGACCCAAAGATGGCAAAAAACCCAACTTTTCCTAGGGTTCGATTTTCACCCGTTTCGACAGTGCCGGCACTGTCGCGAAAGCGCATTTTTTTCAAGTTGCTGAAACGACACTTTTCCGCCCCGGGAGGTGTGCCAAACCCCCCAAACATTCATCGGGGGTCCCGGCAGGACCCAAAGATGGCAAAAAACCCAACTTTTCCGAGGGGTCGATTTTCACCCGTTTCGACAGTGCCGGCACTGTCGCGAAATCGCATTTTTTTCAAGTTGCTGAAACGACACTTTTCCGCCCCGGGAGGTGGGCCAAACCCCCCAAACATTCATCGGGGGTCCCGGCAGGACCCAAAGATGGCAAAAAACCCAACTTTTCCGAGGGGTCGATTTTCACCCGTTTCGACAGTGGCGGCACTGTCGCGAAATCGCATTTTTTTCAAGTTGCTGAAACGACACTTTTCCGCCCCGGGAGGTGGGCAAAACCCCCCAAACATTCATCAGGGGTCCCGGCAGGACCCAAAGATGGCAAAAAACCCAACTTTTCCGAGGGGTCGATTTTCACCCGTTTCGACAGTGCCGGCACTGTCGCGAAATCGCATTTTTTTCAAGTTGCTGAAACGACACTTTTCCGCCCCGGGAGGTGGGCCAAACCCCCCAAACATTCATCAGGGGTCCCGGCAGGACCCAAAGATGGCAAAAAACCCAACTTTTCCGAGGGGTCGATTTTCACCCGTTTCGACAGTGCCGGCACTGTCGCGAAATCGCATTTTTTTCAAGTTGCTGAAACGACACTTTTCCGCCCCGGGAGGTGGGCCAAACCCCCCAAACATTCATCAGGGGTCCCGGCAGGACCCAAAGATGGCAAAAAACCCAACTTTTCCGAGGGGTCGATTTTCACCCGTTTCGACAGTGCCGGCACTGTCGCGAAATCGCATTTTTTTCAAGTTGCTGAAACGACACTTTTCCGCCCCGGGAGGTGGGCCAAACCCCCCAAACATTCATCGGGGGTCCCGGCAGGACCCAAAGATGGCAAAAAACCCAACTTTTCCGAGGGGTCGATTTTCACCCGTTTCGACAGTGCCGGCACTGTCGCGAAATCGCATTTTTTTCAAGTTGCTGAAACGACACTTTTCCGCCCCGGGAGGTGGGCCAAACCCCCCAAACATTCATCGGGGGTCCCGGCAGGACCCAAAGATGGCAAAAAACCCAACTTTTCCGAGGGGTCGATTTTCACCCGTTTCGACAGTGCCGGCACTGTCGCGAAATCGCATTTTTTTCAAGTTGCTGAAACGACACTTTTCCGCCCCGGGAGGTGGGGCAAACCCCTCAAACATTCATCGGGGGTCCCGGCAGGACCCAAAGATGGCAAAAAACCCAACTTTTCCGAGGGGTCGATTTTCACCCGTTTCGACAGTGCCGGCACTGTCGCGAAATCACATTTTTTTCAAGTTGCTGAAACGACACTTTTCCGCCCCGGGAGGTGGGGCAAACCCCTCAAACATTCATCGGGGGTCCCGGCAGGACCCAAAGATCGCAAAAAACCCAACTTTTCCGAGGGGTTGATTTTCACCCGTTTCGACAGTGCCGGCACTGTCGCGAAATCGCATTTTTTTCAAGTTGCTGAAATGACACTTTTCCGCCCCGGGAGGTGGGCCAAACCCCCCAAACATTCATCGGGGGTCCCGGCAGAACCCAAAGATGGCAAAAAACCCAACTTTTCCGAGGGGTCGATTTTCACCCGTTTTTTCAGTGCCGGCGCTGTCGCAAAATCACATTTTTTCAAGTTGCTTAAACGACACTTTCCCGTCCCGGAAGGTGGGCCAAACCCCATAAACATTCATCGGGGGTCCCGGCAGGACTCAAAGATGGCAAAAAACACAACTTTTCAGAGGGGTCAATTTTCGTCCGTTTTTTCAGTGCCAGCACTGTCGCGAAATCGCATTTTTTGAAGTTGCTTAAACGACACTTTCCCGTCCCGGGAGGTGGGCCAAACACTCCAAACATTCATCGGGGGTCTTGGCAGGACTCAAAGATGGAGAAAAACACAACTTTTCAGAGGGGTCGATTTTCGCCCGTTTTTTCACGAAATGGCATTTTTTCAAGTTGCTTAAATGACACTTTCCCGTCCCGGGAGATGGGCCAAAAACCCCAAACATTCATCGGGGGTCCTGGCAGGACTCATTGATGGCAAAAAAAACAACTTTTCAGAGAGGTTGATTTTCGTCCGTTTTTTCAGTCGCTGTCGCGAAATCGCATTTTTTCAAGTTGCTTAAACGACATTTTCCCGTCCCGGGAGGTGGGCCAAACCCCCCAAACATTCATCGGGGGTCCCGGCAGGACTCAAAGAAGGCAAAAAACCCAAATTTCCCAGGGGTCGATTTTCGCCCGTTTTTTCAGTCGCATTGTCGCGAAAAAGCATTTTTCAATTTGCTTAAACGACACTTTCCCGTCCCGGGAGATGGGCAAAACACTCCAAAAATTCATCGGGGGTCTCGGCAGGACTCAAAGATGGCAAAAAACCCAACTTTTCAGAGGGGTCGATTTTCGCCCGTTTTTCGCGTAATGGCATTTTTTCAAGTTGCTTAAATGACACTTTCCCGTCCAGGGAGATGGGCCAAACACCCCAAACATTCATCGGGGGTCCCGGCAGGACTCAAAGATGGCAAAAAACTCAACTTTTCCGAGGGGTCAATTTTCATCCGTTTTTTCAGTGCCAGCACTGTCGCGAAATCGCATTTTTTGAAGTTGCTTAAACGACACTTTCCCGTCCCGGGAGATGGGCAAAACACTCCAAACATTCATCGGGGGTCTCGGCAGGACTCAGAGATGGCAAAAAACCCAACTTTTCAGAGTGGTCGATTTTCGCCCGTTTTTTCGCGTAATGGCATTTTTTCAAGTTGCTTAAATGACACTTTCCCGTCCAGGGAGATGGGCCAAACACCCCAAACATTCATCGGGGGTCCCGGCAGGACTCATTGATGGCAAAAAACCCAATTTTTCCAAGGGGACGATTTTCGCCCGTTTTTTCAGTGCTGTCGCAAAATCACATTTTTTCAAGTTGCTTAAACGACACTTTCCTGTCTCGGAAGGTGGGCCAAAACCCATAAACATTCATCGGGGGTCCCGGCAGGACCCAAAGATGGCAAAAAACCCAACTTTTCCGAGGCGTCGATTTTCGTCCGTTTTTTCAGTGCCAGCACTGTCGCGAAATCGCATTTTTTGAAGTTGCTTAAACAACACTTTCCCGTCCCGGGAGGTGGGCCAAACCCCCCAAACATTCATCGGGGGTCCCGGCAGGACCCAAAGATGGCAAAAAACCCAACTTTTCCTAGGGTTCGATTTTCACCCGTTTCGACAGTGCCGGCACTGTCGCGAAAGCGCATTTTTTTCAAGTTGCTGAAACGACACTTTTCCGCCCCGGGAGGTGTGCCAAACCCCCCAAACATTCATCGGGGGTCCCGGCAGGACCCAAAGATGGCAAAAAACCCAACTTTTCCGAGGGGTCGATTTTCACCCGTTTCGACAGTGCCGGCACTGTCGCGAAATCGCATTTTTTTCAAGTTGCTGAAATGACACTTTTCCGCCCCGGGAGGTGGGCCAAACCCCCCAAACATTCATCGGGGGTCCCGGCAGGACCCAAAGATGGCAAAAAACCCAACTTTTCCGAGGGGTCGATTTTCACCCGTTTCGACAGTGCCGGCACTGTCGCGAAATCGCATTTTTTTCAAGTTGCTGAAACGACACTTTTCCGCCCCGGGAGGTGGGCCAAACCCCCCAAACATTCATCAGGGGTCCCGGCAGGACCCAAAGATGGCAAAAAACCCAACTTTTCCGAGGGGTCGATTTTCACCCGTTTCGACAGTGCCGGCACTGTCGCGAAATCGCATTTTTTTCAAGTTGCTGAAACGACACTTTTCCGCCCCGGGAGGTGGGCCAAACCCCCCAAACATTCATCAGGGGTCCCGGCAGGACCCAAAGATGGCAAAAAACCCAACTTTTCCGAGGGGTCGATTTTCACCCGTTTCGACAGTGCCGGCACTGTCGCGAAATCGCATTTTTTTCAAGTTGCTGAAATTACACTTTTCCGCCCCGGGAGGTGGGCCAAACCCCCCAAACATTCATCGGGGGTCCCGGCAGGACCCAAAGATGGCAAAAAACCCAACTTTTCCGAGGGGTCGATTTTCACCCGTTTCGACAGTGCCGGCACTGTCGCGAAATCGCATTTTTTTCAAGTTGCTGAAACGACACTTTTCCGCCCCGGGAGGTGGGCCAAACCCCCCAAACATTCATCAGGGGTCCCGGCAGGACCCAAAGATGGCAAAAAACCCAACTTTTCCGAGGGGTCGATTTTCACCCGTTTCGACAGTGCCGGCACTGTCGCGAAATCGCATTTTTTTCAAGTTGCTGAAACGACACTTTTCCGCCCCGGGAGGTGGGCCAAACCCCCCAAACATTCATCAGGGGTCCCGGCAGGACCCAAAGATGGCAAAAAACCCAACTTTTCCGAGGGGTCGATTTTCACCCGTTTCGACAGTGCCGGCACTGTCGCGAAATCGCATTTTTTTCAAGTTGCTGAAACGACACTTTTCCGCCCCGGGAGGTGGGCCAAACCCCCCAAACATTCATCAGGGGTCCCGGCAGGACCCAAAGATGGCAAAAAACCCAACTTTTCCGAGGGGTCGATTTTCACCCGTTTCGACAGTGCCGGCACTGTCGCGAAATCGCATTTTTTTCAAGTTGCTGAAACGACACTTTTCCGCCCCGGGAGGTGGGCCAAACCCCCCAAACATTCATCGGGGGTCCCGGCAGGACCCAAAGATGGCAAAAAACCCAACTTTTCCGAGGGGTCGATTTTCACCCGTTTCGACAGTGCCGGCACTGTCGCGAAATCGCATTTTTTTCAAGTTGCTGAAACGACACTTTTCCGCCCCGGGAGGTGGGCCAAACCCCCCAAACATTCATCGGGGGTCCCGGCAGGACCCAAAGATGGCAAAAAACCCAACTTTTCCGAGGGGTCGATTTTCACCCGTTTCGACAGTGCCGGCACTGTCGCGAAATCGCATTTTTTTCAAGTTGCTGAAACGACACTTTTCCGCCCCGGGAGGTGGGGCAAACCCCTCAAACATTCATCGGGGGTCCCGGCAGGACCCAAAGATGGCAAAAAACCCAACTTTTCCGAGGGGTCGATTTTCACCCGTATCGACAGTGCCGGCACTGTCGCGAAATCACATTTTTTTCAAGTTGCTGAAACGACACTTTTCCGCCCCGGGAGGTGGGGCAAACCCCTCAAACATTCATCGGGGGTCCCGGCAGGACCCAAAGATCGCAAAAAACCCAACTTTTCCGAGGGGTTGATTTTCACCCGTTTCGACAGTGCCGGCACTGTCGCGAAATCGCATTTTTTTCAAGTTGCTGAAATGACACTTTTCCGCCCCGGGAGGTGGGCCAAACCCCCCAAACATTCATCGGGGGTCCCGGCAGAACCCAAAGATGGCAAAAAACCCAACTTTTCCGAGGGGTCGATTTTCACCCGTTTTTTCAGTGCCGGCGCTGTCGCAAAATCACATTTTTTCAAGTTGCTTAAACGACACTTTCCCGTCCCGGAAGGTGGGCCAAACCCCATAAACATTCATCGGGGGTCCCGGCAGGACTCAAAGATGGCAAAAAACACAACTTTTCAGAGGGGTCAATTTTCGTCCGTTTTTTCAGTGCCAGCACTGTCGCGAAATCGCATTTTTTGAAGTTGCTTAAACGACACTTTCCCGTCCCGGGAGGTGGGCCAAACACTCCAAACATTCATCGGGGGTCTTGGCAGGACTCAAAGATGGAGAAAAACACAACTTTTCAGAGGGGTCGATTTTCGCCCGTTTTTTCACGAAATGGCATTTTTTCAAGTTGCTTAAATGACACTTTCCCGTCCCGGGAGATGGGCCAAAAACCCCAAACATTCATCGGGGGTCCTGGCAGGACTCATTGATGGCAAAAAAAACAACTTTTCAGAGAGGTTGATTTTCGTCCGTTTTTTCAGTCGCTGTCGCGAAATCGCATTTTTTCAAGTTGCTTAAACGACATTTTCCCGTCCCGGGAGGTGGGCCAAACCCCCCAAACATTCATCGGGGGTCCCGGCAGGACTCAAAGAAGGCAAAAAACCCAAATTTCCCAGGGGTCGATTTTCGCCCGTTTTTTCAGTCGCATTGTCGCGAAAAAGCATTTTTCAATTTGCTTAAACGACACTTTCCCGTCCCGGGAGATGGGCAAAACACTCCAAAAATTCATCGGGGGTCTCGGCAGGACTCAAAGATGGCAAAAAACCCAACTTTTCAGAGGGGTCGATTTTCGCCCGTTTTTCGCGTAATGGCATTTTTTCAAGTTGCTTAAATGACACTTTCCCGTCCAGGGAGATGGGCCAAACACCCCAAACATTCATCGGGGGTCCCGGCAGGACTCAAAGATGGCAAAAAACTCAACTTTTCCGAGGGGTCAATTTTCATCCGTTTTTTCAGTGCCAGCACTGTCGCGAAATCGCATTTTTTGAAGTTGCTTAAACGACACTTTCCCGTCCCGGGAGATGGGCAAAACACTCCAAACATTCATCGGGGGTCTCGGCAGGACTCAGAGATGGCAAAAAACCCAACTTTTCAGAGTGGTCGATTTTCGCCCGTTTTTTCGCGTAATGGCATTTTTTCAAGTTGCTTAAATGACACTTTCCCGTCCAGGGAGATGGGCCAAACACCCCAAACATTCATCGGGGGTCCCGGCAGGACTCATTGATGGCAAAAAACCCAATTTTTCCAAGGGGACGATTTTCGCCCGTTTTTTCAGTGCTGTCGCAAAATCACATTTTTTCAAGTTGCTTAAACGACACTTTCCTGTCTCGGAAGGTGGGCCAAAACCCATAAACATTCATCGGGGGTCCCGGCAGGACCCAAAGATGGCAAAAAACCCAACTTTTCCGAGGCGTCGATTTTCGTCCGTTTTTTCAGTGCCAGCACTGTCGCGAAATCGCATTTTTTGAAGTTGCTTAAACAACACTTTCCCGTCCCGGGAGGTGGGCCAAACCCCCCAAACATTCATCGGGGGTCCCGGCAGGACCCAAAGATGGCAAAAAACCCAACTTTTCCTAGGGTTCGATTTTCACCCGTTTCGACAGTGCCGGCACTGTCGCGAAAGCGCATTTTTTTCAAGTTGCTGAAACGACACTTTTCCGCCCCGGGAGGTGTGCCAAACCCCCCAAACATTCATCGGGGGTCCCGGCAGGACCCAAAGATGGCAAAAAACCCAACTTTTCCGAGGGGTCGATTTTCACCCGTTTCGACAGTGCCGGCACTGTCGCGAAATCGCATTTTTTTCAAGTTGCTGAAATGACACTTTTCCGCCCCGGGAGGTGGGCCAAACCCCCCAAACATTCATCGGGGGTCCCGGCAGGACCCAAAGATGGCAAAAAACCCAACTTTTCCGAGGGGTCGATTTTCACCCGTTTCGACAGTGCCGGCACTGTCGCGAAATCGCATTTTTTTCAAGTTGCTGAAACGACACTTTTCCGCCCCGGGAGGTGGGCCAAACCCCCCAAACATTCATCAGGGGTCCCGGCAGGACCCAAAGATGGCAAAAAACCCAACTTTTCCGAGGGGTCGATTTTCACCCGTTTCGACAGTGCCGGCACTGTCGCGAAATCGCATTTTTTTCAAGTTGCTGAAATTACACTTTTCCGCCCCGGGAGGTGGGCCAAACCCCCCAAACATTCATCGGGGGTCCCGGCAGGACCCAAAGATGGCAAAAAACCCAACTTTTCCGAGGGGTCGATTTTCACCCGTTTCGACAGTGCCGGCCCTGTCGCGAAATCGCATTTTTTTCAAGTTGCTGAAACGACACTTTTCCGCCCCGGGAGGTGGGCCAAACCCCCCAAACATTCATCGGGGGTCCCGGCAGGCCCCAAAGATGGCAAAAAACCCAACTTTTCCGAGGGGTCGATTTTCACCCGTTTCGACAGTGCCGGCCCTGTCGCGAAAGCGCATTTTTTTCAAGTTGCTGAAACGACACTTTTCCGCCCCGGGAGGTGGGCCAAACCCCCCAAACATTCATCGGGGGTCCCGGCAGGACCCAAAGATCGCAAAAAACCCAACTTTTCCGAGGGGTCGATTTTCACCCGTTTCGACAGTGCCGGCACTGTCGCGAAATCGCATTTTTTTCAAGTTGCTGAAACGACACTTTTCCGCCCCGGGAGGTGGGCCAAACCCCCCAAACATTCATCGGGGGTCCCGGCAGGACCCAAAGATGGCAAAAAACCCAACTTTTCCGAGGGGTCGATTTTCACCCGTTTCGACAGTGCCGGCACTGTCGCGAAATCGCATTTTTTTCAAGTTGCTGAAACGACACTTTTCCGCCCCGGGAGGTGGGCCAAACCCCCCAAACATTCATCGGGGGTCCCGGCAGGACCCAAAGATGGCAAAAAACCCAACTTTTCCGAGGGGTCGATTTTCACCCGTTTCGACAGTGCCGGCACTGTCGCGAAATCGCATTTTTTTCAAGTTGCTGAAACGACACTTTTCCGCCCCGGGAGGTGGGGCAAACCCCTCAAACATTCATCGGGGGTCCCGGCAGGACCCAAAGATGGCAAAAAACCCAACTTTTCCGAGGGGTCGATTTTCACCCGTTTCGACAGTGCCGGCACTGTCGCGAAATCACATTTTTTTCAAGTTGCTGAAACGACACTTTTCCGCCCCGGGAGGTGGGGCAAACCCCTCAAACATTCATCGGGGGTCCCGGCAGGACCCAAAGATCGCAAAAAACCCAACTTTTCCGAGGGGTTGATTTTCACCCGTTTCGACAGTGCCGGCACTGTCGCGAAATCGCATTTTTTTCAAGTTGCTGAAATGACACTTTTCCGCCCCGGGAGGTGGGCCAAACCCCCCAAACATTCATCGGGGGTCCCGGCAGAACCCAAAGATGGCAAAAAACCCAACTTTTCCGAGGGGTCGATTTTCACCCGTTTTTTCAGTGCCGGCGCTGTCGCAAAATCACATTTTTTCAAGTTGCTTAAACGACACTTTCCCGTCCCGGAAGGTGGGCCAAACCCCATAAACATTCATCGGGGGTCCCGGCAGGACTCAAAGATGGCAAAAAACACAACTTTTCAGAGGGGTCAATTTTCGTCCGTTTTTTCAGTGCCAGCACTGTCGCGAAATCGCATTTTTTGAAGTTGCTTAAACGACACTTTCCCGTCCCGGGAGGTGGGCCAAACACTCCAAACATTCATCGGGGGTCTTGGCAGGACTCAAAGATGGAGAAAAACACAACTTTTCAGAGGGGTCGATTTTCGCCCGTTTTTTCACGAAATGGCATTTTTTCAAGTTGCTTAAATGACACTTTCCCGTCCCGGGAGATGGGCCAAAAACCCCAAACATTCATCGGGGGTCCTGGCAGGACTCATTGATGGCAAAAAAAACAACTTTTCAGAGAGGTTGATTTTCGTCCGTTTTTTCAGTCGCTGTCGCGAAATCGCATTTTTTCAAGTTGCTTAAACGACATTTTCCCGTCCCGGGAGGTGGGCCAAACCCCCCAAACATTCATCGGGGGTCCCGGCAGGACTCAAAGAAGGCAAAAAACCCAAATTTCCCAGGGGTCGATTTTCGCCCGTTTTTTCAGTCGCATTGTCGCGAAAAAGCATTTTTCAATTTGCTTAAACGACACTTTCCCGTCCCGGGAGATGGGCAAAACACTCCAAAAATTCATCGGGGGTCTCGGCAGGACTCAAAGATGGCAAAAAACCCAACTTTTCAGAGGGGTCGATTTTCGCCCGTTTTTCGCGTAATGGCATTTTTTCAAGTTGCTTAAATGACACTTTCCCGTCCAGGGAGATGGGCCAAACACCCCAAACATTCATCGGGGGTCCCGGCAGGACTCAAAGATGGCAAAAAACTCAACTTTTCCGAGGGGTCAATTTTCATCCGTTTTTTCAGTGCCAGCACTGTCGCGAAATCGCATTTTTTGAAGTTGCTTAAACGACACTTTCCCGTCCCGGGAGATGGGCAAAACACTCCAAACATTCATCGGGGGTCTCGGCAGGACTCAGAGATGGCAAAAAACCCAACTTTTCAGAGTGGTCGATTTTCGCCCGTTTTTTCGCGTAATGGCATTTTTTCAAGTTGCTTAAATGACACTTTCCCGTCCAGGGAGATGGGCCAAACACCCCAAACATTCATCGGGGGTCCCGGCAGGACTCATTGATGGCAAAAAACCCAATTTTTCCAAGGGGACGATTTTCGCCCGTTTTTTCAGTGCTGTCGCAAAATCACATTTTTTCAAGTTGCTTAAACGACACTTTCCTGTCTCGGAAGGTGGGCCAAAACCCATAAACATTCATCGGGGGTCCCGGCAGGACCCAAAGATGGCAAAAAACCCAACTTTTCCGAGGCGTCGATTTTCGTCCGTTTTTTCAGTGCCAGCACTGTCGCGAAATCGCATTTTTTGAAGTTGCTTAAACAACACTTTCCCGTCCCGGGAGGTGGGCCAAACCCCCCAAACATTCATCGGGGGTCCCGGCAGGACCCAAAGATGGCAAAAAACCCAACTTTTCCTAGGGTTCGATTTTCACCCGTTTCGACAGTGCCGGCACTGTCGCGAAAGCGCATTTTTTTCAAGTTGCTGAAACGACACTTTTCCGCCCCGGGAGGTGTGCCAAACCCCCCAAACATTCATCGGGGGTCCCGGCAGGACCCAAAGATGGCAAAAAACCCAACTTTTCCGAGGGGTCGATTTTCACCCGTTTCGACAGTGCCGGCACTGTCGCGAAATCGCATTTTTTTCAAGTTGCTGAAATGACACTTTTCCGCCCCGGGAGGTGGGCCAAACCCCCCAAACATTCATCGGGGGTCCCGGCAGGACCCAAAGATGGCAAAAAACCCAACTTTTCCGAGGGGTCGATTTTCACCCGTTTCGACAGTGCCGGCACTGTCGCGAAATCGCATTTTTTTCAAGTTGCTGAAACGACACTTTTCCGCCCCGGGAGGTGGGCCAAACCCCCCAAACATTCATCAGGGGTCCCGGCAGGACCCAAAGATGGCAAAAAACCCAACTTTTCCGAGGGGTCGATTTTCACCCGTTTCGACAGTGCCGGCCCTGTCGCGAAAGCGCATTTTTTTCAAGTTGCTGAAACGACACTTTTCCGCCCCGGGAGGTGGGCCAAACCCCCCAAACATTCATCGGGGGTCCCGGCAGGACCCAAAGATCGCAAAAAACCCAACTTTTCCGAGGGGTCGATTTTCACCCGTTTCGACAGTGCCGGCACTGTCGCGAAATCGCATTTTTTTCAAGTTGCTGAAACGACACTTTTCCGCCCCGGGAGGTGGGCCAAACCCCCCAAACATTCATCGGGGGTCCCGGCAGGACCCAAAGATGGCAAAAAACCCAACTTTTCCGAGGGGTCGATTTTCACCCGTTTCGACAGTGCCGGCACTGTCGCGAAATCGCATTTTTTTCAAGTTGCTGAAACGACACTTTTCCGCCCCGGGAGGTGGGCCAAACCCCCCAAACATTCATCGGGGGTCCCGGCAGGACCCAAAGATGGCAAAAAACCCAACTTTTCCGAGGGGTCGATTTTCACCCGTTTCGACAGTGCCGGCACTGTCGCGAAATCGCATTTTTTTCAAGTTGCTGAAACGACACTTTTCCGCCCCGGGAGGTGGGGCAAACCCCTCAAACATTCATCGGGGGTCCCGGCAGGACCCAAAGATGGCAAAAAACCCAACTTTTCCGAGGGGTCGATTTTCACCCGTTTCGACAGTGCCGGCACTGTCGCGAAATCACATTTTTTTCAAGTTGCTGAAACGACACTTTTCCGCCCCGGGAGGTGGGGCAAACCCCTCAAACATTCATCGGGGGTCCCGGCAGGACCCAAAGATCGCAAAAAACCCAACTTTTCCGAGGGGTTGATTTTCACCCGTTTCGACAGTGCCGGCACTGTCGCGAAATCGCATTTTTTTCAAGTTGCTGAAATGACACTTTTCCGCCCCGGGAGGTGGGCCAAACCCCCCAAACATTCATCGGGGGTCCCGGCAGAACCCAAAGATGGCAAAAAACCCAACTTTTCCGAGGGGTCGATTTTCACCCGTTTTTTCAGTGCCGGCGCTGTCGCAAAATCACATTTTTTCAAGTTGCTTAAACGACACTTTCCCGTCCCGGAAGGTGGGCCAAACCCCATAAACATTCATCGGGGGTCCCGGCAGGACTCAAAGATGGCAAAAAACACAACTTTTCAGAGGGGTCAATTTTCGTCCGTTTTTTCAGTGCCAGCACTGTCGCGAAATCGCATTTTTTGAAGTTGCTTAAACGACACTTTCCCGTCCCGGGAGGTGGGCCAAACACTCCAAACATTCATCGGGGGTCTTGGCAGGACTCAAAGATGGAGAAAAACACAACTTTTCAGAGGGGTCGATTTTCGCCCGTTTTTTCACGAAATGGCATTTTTTCAAGTTGCTTAAATGACACTTTCCCGTCCCGGGAGATGGGCCAAAAACCCCAAACATTCATCGGGGGTCCTGGCAGGACTCATTGATGGCAAAAAAAACAACTTTTCAGAGAGGTTGATTTTCGTCCGTTTTTTCAGTCGCTGTCGCGAAATCGCATTTTTTCAAGTTGCTTAAACGACATTTTCCCGTCCCGGGAGGTGGGCCAAACCCCCCAAACATTCATCGGGGGTCCCGGCAGGACTCAAAGAAGGCAAAAAACCCAAATTTCCCAGGGGTCGATTTTCGCCCGTTTTTTCAGTCGCATTGTCGCGAAAAAGCATTTTTCAATTTGCTTAAACGACACTTTCCCGTCCCGGGAGATGGGCAAAACACTCCAAAAATTCATCGGGGGTCTCGGCAGGACTCAAAGATGGCAAAAAACCCAACTTTTCAGAGGGGTCGATTTTCGCCCGTTTTTCGCGTAATGGCATTTTTTCAAGTTGCTTAAATGACACTTTCCCGTCCAGGGAGATGGGCCAAACACCCCAAACATTCATCGGGGGTCCCGGCAGGACTCAAAGATGGCAAAAAACTCAACTTTTCCGAGGGGTCAATTTTCATCCGTTTTTTCAGTGCCAGCACTGTCGCGAAATCGCATTTTTTGAAGTTGCTTAAACGACACTTTCCCGTCCCGGGAGATGGGCAAAACACTCCAAACATTCATCGGGGGTCTCGGCAGGACTCAGAGATGGCAAAAAACCCAACTTTTCAGAGTGGTCGATTTTCGCCCGTTTTTTCGCGTAATGGCATTTTTTCAAGTTGCTTAAATGACACTTTCCCGTCCAGGGAGATGGGCCAAACACCCCAAACATTCATCGGGGGTCCCGGCAGGACTCATTGATGGCAAAAAACCCAATTTTTCCAAGGGGACGATTTTCGCCCGTTTTTTCAGTGCTGTCGCAAAATCACATTTTTTCAAGTTGCTTAAACGACACTTTCCTGTCTCGGAAGGTGGGCCAAAACCCATAAACATTCATCGGGGGTCCCGGCAGGACCCAAAGATGGCAAAAAACCCAACTTTTCCGAGGCGTCGATTTTCGTCCGTTTTTTCAGTGCCAGCACTGTCGCGAAATCGCATTTTTTGAAGTTGCTTAAACAACACTTTCCCGTCCCGGGAGGTGGGCCAAACCCCCCAAACATTCATCGGGGGTCCCGGCAGGACCCAAAGATGGCAAAAAACCCAACTTTTCCTAGGGTTCGATTTTCACCCGTTTCGACAGTGCCGGCACTGTCGCGAAAGCGCATTTTTTTCAAGTTGCTGAAACGACACTTTTCCGCCCCGGGAGGTGTGCCAAACCCCCCAAACATTCATCGGGGGTCCCGGCAGGACCCAAAGATGGCAAAAAACCCAACTTTTCCGAGGGGTCGATTTTCACCCGTTTCGACAGTGCCGGCACTGTCGCGAAATCGCATTTTTTTCAAGTTGCTGAAATGACACTTTTCCGCCCCGGGAGGTGGGCCAAACCCCCCAAACATTCATCGGGGGTCCCGGCAGGACCCAAAGATGGCAAAAAACCCAACTTTTCCGAGGGGTCGATTTTCACCCGTTTCGACAGTGCCGGCACTGTCGCGAAATCGCATTTTTTTCAAGTTGCTGAAACGACACTTTTCCGCCCCGGGAGGTGGGCCAAACCCCCCAAACATTCATCAGGGGTCCCGGCAGGACCCAAAGATGGCAAAAAACCCAACTTTTCCGAGGGGTCGATTTTCACCCGTTTCGACAGTGCCGGCACTGTCGCGAAATCGCATTTTTTTCAAGTTGCTGAAATTACACTTTTCCGCCCCGGGAGGTGGGCCAAACCCCCCAAACATTCATCGGGGGTCCCGGCAGGACCCAAAGATGGCAAAAAACCCAACTTTTCCGAGGGGTCGATTTTCACCCGTTTCGACAGTGCCGGCCCTGTCGCGAAATCGCATTTTTTTCAAGTTGCTGAAACGACACTTTTCCGCCCCGGGAGGTGGGCCAAACCCCCCAAACATTCATCGGGGGTCCCGGCAGGCCCCAAAGATGGCAAAAAACCCAACTTTTCCGAGGGGTCGATTTTCACCCGTTTCGACAGTGCCGGCCCTGTCGCGAAATCGCATTTTTTTCAAGTTGCTGAAACGACACTTTTCCGCCCCGGGAGGTGGGCCAAACCCCCCAAACATTCATCGGGGGTCCCGGCAGGCCCCAAAGATGGCAAAAAACCCAACTTTTCCGAGGGGTCGATTTTCACCCGTTTCGACTGTGCCGGCCCTGTCGCGAAATCGCATTTTTTTCAAGTTGCTGAAACGACACTTTTCCGCCCCGGGAGGTGGGCCAAACCCCCCAAACATTCATCGGGGGTCCCGGCAGGACCCAAAGATGGCAAAAAACCCAACTTTTCCGAGGGGTCGATTTTCACCCGTTTCGACAGTGCCGGCACTGTCGCGAAAGCGCATTTTTTTCAAGTTGCTGAAACGACACTTTTCCGCCCCGGGAGGTGGGCCAAACCCCCCAAACATTCATCGGGGGTCCCGGCAGGACCCAAAGATCGCAAAAAACCCAACTTTTCCGAGGGGTCGATTTTCACCCGTTTCGACAGTGCCGGCACTGTCGCGAAATCGCATTTTTTTCAAGTTGCTGAAACGACACTTTTCCGCCCCGGGAGGTGGGCCAAACCCCCCAAACATTCATCGGGGGTCCCGGCAGGACCCAAAGATGGCAAAAAACCCAACTTTTCCGAGGGGTCGATTTTCACCCGTTTCGACAGTGCCGGCACTGTCGCGAAATCGCATTTTTTTCAAGTTGCTGAAACGACACTTTTCCGCCCCGGGAGGTGGGCCAAACCCCCCAAACATTCATCAGGGGTCCCGGCAGGACCCAAAGATGGCAAAAAACCCAACTTTTCCGAGGGGTCGATTTTCACCCGTTTCGACAGTGCCGGCACTGTCGCGAAATCGCATTTTTTTCAAGTTGCTGAAACGACACTTTTCCGCCCCGGGAGGTGGGCCAAACCCCCCAAACATTCATCGGGGGTCCCGGCAGGACCCAAAGATGGCAAAAAACCCAACTTTTCCGAGGGGTCGATTTTCACCCGTTTCGACAGTGCCGGCACTGTCGCGAAATCGCATTTTTTTCAAGTTGCTGAAACGACACTTTTCCGCCCCGGGAGGTGGGCCAAACCCCCCAAACATTCATCGGGGGTCCCGGCAGGACCCAAAGATGGCAAAAAACCCAACTTTTCCGAGGGGTCGATTTTCACCCGTTTCGACTGTGCCGGCACTGTCGCGAAATCGCATTTTTTTCAAGTTGCTGAAACGACACTTTTCCGCCCCGGGAGGTGGGCCAAACCCCCCAAACATTCATCGGGGGTCCCGGCAGGACCCAAAGATGGCAAAAAACCCAACTTTTCCGAGGGGTCGATTTTCACCCGTTTCGACAGTGCCGGCACTGTCGCGAAATCGCATTTTTTTCAAGTTGCTGAAACGACACTTTTCCGCCCCGGGAGGTGGGCCAAACCCCCCAAACATTCATCGGGGGTCCCGGCAGGACCCAAAGATCGCAAAAAACCCAACTTTTCCGAGGGGTCGATTTTCACCCGTTTCGACAGTGCCGGCACTGTCGCGAAATTGCATTTTTTTCAAGTTGCTGAAACGACACTTTTCCGCCCCGGGAGGTGGGCCAAACCCCCCAAACATTCATCGGGGGTCCCGGCAGGACCCAAAGATGGCAAAAAACCCAACTTTTCCGAGGGGTCGATTTTCACCCGTTTCGACAGTGCCGGCACTGTCGCGAAATCGCATTTTTTTCAAGTTGCTGAAACGACACTTTTCCGCCCCGGGAGGTGGGCCAAACCCCCCAAACATTCATCAGGGGTCCCGGCAGGACCCAAAGATGGCAAAAAACCCAACTTTTCCGAGGGGTCGATTTTCACCCGTTTCGACAGTGCCGGCACTGTCGCGAAATCGCATTTTTTTCAAGTTGCTGAAACGACACTTTTCCGCCCCGGGAGGTGGGCCAAACCCCCCAAACATTCATCGGGGGTCCCGGCAGGACCCAAAGATGGCAAAAAACCCAACTTTTCCGAGGGTTCGATTTTCACCCGTTTCGACAGTGCCGGCACTGTCGCGAAAGCGCATTTTTTTCAAGTTGCTGAAACGACACTTTTCCACCCCGGGAGGTGGGCCAAACCCCCCAAACATTCATCAGGGGTCCCGGCAGGACCCAAAGATGGCAAAAAACCCAACTTTTTCGAGGGGTCAATTTTCACCCGTTTCGACTGTGCCGGCACTGTCGCGAAATCGCATTTTTTTCAAGTTGCTGAAACGACACTTTTCCGCCCCGGGAGGTGGGCCAAACCCCCCAAACATTCATCAGGGGTCCCGGCAGGACCCAAAGATGGCAAAAAACCCAACTTTTCCGAGGGGTTGATTTTCACCCGTTTCGACAGTGCCGGCACTGTCGCGAAAGCGCATTTTTTTCAAGTTGCTGAAACGACACTTTTCCACCCCGGGAGGTGGGCCAAACCCCCCAAACATTCATCAGGGGTCCCGGCAGGACCCAAAGATGGCAAAAAACCCAACTTTTTCGAGGGGTCAATTTTCACCCGTTTCGACTGTGCCGGCACTGTCGCGAAATCGCATTTTTTTCAAGTTGCTGAAACGACACTTTTCCGCCCCGGGAGGTGGGCCAAACCCCCCAAACATTCATCAGGGGTCCCGGCAGGACCCAAAGATGGCAAAAAACCCAACTTTTCCGAGGGGTCGATTTTCACCCGTTTCGACAGTGCCGGCACTGTCGCGAAATCGCATTTTTTTCAAGTTGCTGAAACGACACTTTTCCACCCCGGGAGGTGGGCCAAACCCCCCAAACATTCATCAGGGGTCCCGGCAGGACCCAAAGATGGCAAAAAACCCAACTTTTTCGAGGGGTCAATTTTCACCCGTTTCGACTGTGCCGGCACTGTCGCGAAATCGCATTTTTTTCAAGTTGCTGAAACGACACTTTTCCGCCCCGGGAGGTGGGCCAAACCCCCCAAACATTCATCGGGGGTCCCGGCAGGACCCAAAGATCGCAAAAAACCCAACTTTTCCGAGGGGTCGATTTTCACCCGTTTCGACAGTGCCGGCACTGTCGCGAAATTGCATTTTTTTCAAGTTGCTGAAACGACACTTTTCCGCCCCGGGAGGTGGGCCAAACCCCCCAAACATTCATCGGGGGTCCCGGCAGGACCCAAAGATGGCAAAAAACCCAACTTTTCCGAGGGGTCGATTTTCACCCGTTTCGACAGTGCCGGCACTGTCGCGAAATCGCATTTTTTTCAAGTTGCTGAAACGACACTTTTCCGCCCCGGGAGGTGGGCCAAACCCCCCAAACATTCATCAGGGGTCCCGGCAGGACCCAAAGATGGCAAAAAACCCAACTTTTCCGAGGGGTCGATTTTCACCCGTTTCGACAGTGCCGGCACTGTCGCGAAATCGCATTTTTTTCAAGTTGCTGAAACGACACTTTTCCGCCCCGGGAGGTGGGCCAAACCCCCCAAACATTCATCGGGGGTCCCGGCAGGACCCAAAGATGGCAAAAAACCCAACTTTTCCGAGGGGTCGATTTTCACCCGTTTCGACAGTGCCGGCACTGTCGCGAAAGCGCATTTTTTTCAAGTTGCTGAAACGACACTTTTCCGCCCCGGGAGGTGGGCCAAACCCCCCAAACATTCATCAGGGGTCCCGGCAGGACCCAAAGATGGCAAAAAACCCAACTTTTCCGAGGGGTCGATTTTCACCCGTTTCGACAGTGCCGGCACTGTCGCGAAATCGCATTTTTTTCAAGTTGCTGAAACGACACTTTTCCGCCCCGGGAGGTGGGCCAAACCCCCCAAACATTCATCGGGGGTCCCGGCAGGACCCAAAGATGGCAAAAAACCCAACTTTTCCGAGGGTTCGATTTTCACCCGTTTCGACAGTGCCGGCACTGTCGCGAAAGCGCATTTTTTTCAAGTTGCTGAAACGACACTTTTCCACCCCGGGAGGTGGGCCAAACCCCCCAAACATTCATCAGGGGTCCCGGCAGGACCCAAAGATGGCAAAAAACCCAACTTTTTCGAGGGGTCAATTTTCACCCGTTTCGACTGTGCCGGCACTGTCGCGAAATCGCATTTTTTTCAAGTTGCTGAAACGACACTTTTCCGCCCCGGGAGGTGGGCCAAACCCCCCAAACATTCATCAGGGGTCCCGGCAGGACCCAAAGATGGCAAAAAACCCAACTTTTCCGAGGGGTTGATTTTCACCCGTTTCGACAGTGCCGGCACTGTCGCGAAAGCGCATTTTTTTCAAGTTGCTGAAACGACACTTTTCCGCCCCGGGAGGTGGGCCAAACCCCCCAAACATTCATCGGGGGTCCCGGCAGGACCCAAAGATGGCAAAAAACCCAACTTTTCCGATGGGTCGATTTTCACCCGTTTCGACAGTGCCGGCACTGTCGCGAAATCGCATTTTTTTCAAGTTGCTGAAACGACACTTTTCCGCCCCGGGAGGTGGGCCAAACCCCCCAAACATTCATCGGGGGTCCCGGCAGGACCCAAAGATGGCAAAAAACCCAACTTTTCCGAGGGGTCGATTTTCACCCGTTTCGACAGTGCCGGCACTGTCGCGAAATCGCATTTTTTTCAAGTTGCTGAAACGACACTTTTCCGCCCCGGGAGGTGGGCCAAACCCCCCAAACATTCATCGGGGGTCCCGGCAGGACCCAAAGATGGCAAAAAACCCAACTTTTCCGAGGGGTCGATTTTCACCCGTTTCGACAGTGCCGGCACTGTCGCGAAATCGCATTTTTTTCAAGTTGCTGAAACGACACTTTTCCGCCCCGGGAGGTGGGCCAAACCCCCCAAACATTCATCGGGGGTCCCGGCAGGACCCAAAGATGGCAAAAAACCCAACTTTTCCGAGGGGTCGATTTTCACCCGTTTCGACAGTGCCGGCACTGTCGCGAAATCGCATTTTTTTCAAGTTGCTGAAACGACACTTTTCCGCCCCGGGAGGTGGGCCAAACCCCCCAAACATTCATCGGGGGTCCCGGCAGGACCCAAAGATGGCAAAAAACCCAACTTTTCCGAGGGGTCGATTTTCACCCGTTTCGACAGTGCCGGCACTGTCGCGAAATCGCATTTTTTTCAAGTTGCTGAAACGACACTTTTCCGCCCCGGGAGGTGGGCCAAACCCCCCAAACATTCATCGGGGGTCCCGGCAGGCCCCAAAGATGGCAAAAAACCCAACTTTTCCGAGGGGTCGATTTTCACCCGTTTCGACAGTGCCGGCACTGTCGCGAAATCGCATTTTTTTCAAGTTGCTGAAACGACACTTTTCCGCCCCGGGAGGTGGGCCAAACCCCCCAAACATTCATCGGGGGTCCCGGCAGGACCCAAAGATGGCAAAAAACCCAACTTTTCCGAGGGTTCGATTTTCACCCGTTTCGACAGTGCCGGCACTGTCGCGAAATCGCATTTTTTTCAAGTTGCTGAAACGACACTTTTCCGCCCCGGGAGGTGGGCCAAACCCCCCAAACATTCATCGGGGGTCCCGGCAGGCCCCAAAGATGGCAAAAAACCCAACTTTTCCGAGGGGTCGATTTTCACCCGTTTCGACAGTGCCGGCACTGTCGCGAAATCGCATTTTTTTCAAGTTGCTGAAACGACACTTTTCCGCCCCGGGAGGTGGGCCAAACCCCCCAAACATTCATCGGGGGTCCCGGCAGGCCCCAAAGATGGCAAAAAACCCAACTTTTCCGAGGGGTCGATTTTTACCCGTTTCGACAGTGCCGGCACTGTCGCGAAATCGCATTTTTTTCAAGTTGCTGAAACGACACTTTTCCGCCCCGGGAGGTGGGCCAAACCCCCCAAACATTCATCGGGGGTCCCGGCAGGACCCAAAGATGGCAAAAAACCCAACTTTTCCGAGGGGTCGATTTTCACCCGTTTCGACAGTGCCGGCACTGTCGCGAAATCGCATTTTTTTCAAGTTGCTGAAACGACACTTTTCCGCCCCGGGAGGTGGGCCAAACCCCCCAAACATTCATCGGGGGTCCCGGCAGGACCCAAAGATGGCAAAAAACCCAACTTTTCCGAGGGGTCGATTTTCACCCGTTTCGACAGTGCCGGCACTGTCGCGAAATCGCATTTTTTTCAAGTTGCTGAAACGACACTTTTCCGCCCCGGGAGGTGGGCCAAACCCCCCAAACATTCATCGGGGGTCCCGGCAGGACCCAAAGATGGCAAAAAACCCAACTTTTCCGAGGGGTCGATTTTCACCCGTTTCGACAGTGCCGGCACTGTCGCGAAATCGCATTTTTTTCAAGTTGCTGAAACGACACTTTTCCGCCCCGGGAGGTGGGCCAAACCCCCCAAACATTCATCGGGGGTCCCGGCAGGACCCAAAGATGGCAAAAAACCCAACTTTTCCGATGGGTCGATTTTCACCCGTTTCGACAGTGCCGGCACTGTCGCGAAATCGCATTTTTTTCAAGTTGCTGAAACGACACTTTTCCGCCCCGGGAGGTGGGCCAAACCCCCCAAACATTCATCGGGGGTCCCGGCAGGACCCAAAGATGGCAAAAAACCCAACTTTTCCGAGGGGTCGATTTTCACCCGTTTCGACAGTGCCGGCACTGTCGCGAAATCGCATTTTTTTCAAGTTGCTGAAACGACACTTTTCCGCCCCGGGAGGTGGGCCAAACCCCCAAACATTCATCGGGGGTCCCGGCAGGACCCAAAGATGGCAAAAAACCCAACTTTTCCGAGGGTTCGATTTTCACCCGTTTCGACAGTGCCGGCACTGTCGCGAAAGCGCATTTTTTTCAAGTTGCTGAAACGACACTTTTCCGCCCCGGGAGGTGGGCCAAACCCCCCAAACATTCATCGGGGGTCCCGGCAGGACCCAAAGATGGCAAAAAACCCAACTTTTCCGAGGGGTCGATTTTCACCCGTTTCGACAGTGCCGGCACTGTCGCGAAATCGCATTTTTTTCAAGTTGCTGAAACGACACTTTTCCGCCCCGGGAGGTGGGCCAAACCCCCCAAACATTCATCGGGGGTCCCGGCAGGACCCAAAGATGGCAAAAAACCCAACTTTTCCGAGGGGTCGATTTTCACCCGTTTCGACAGTGCCGGCACTGTCGCGAAATCGCATTTTTTTCAAGTTGCTGAAACGACACTTTTCCGCCCCGGGAGGTGGGCCAAACCCCCCAAACATTCATCGGGGGTCCCGGCAGGACCCAAAGATGGCAAAAAACCCAACTTTTCCGAGGGGTCGATTTTCACCCGTTTCGACAGTGCCGGCACTGTCGCGAAATCGCATTTTTTTCAAGTTGCTGAAACGACACTTTTCCGCCCCGGGAGGTGGGCCAAACCCCCCAAACATTCATCGGGGGTCCCGGCAGGACCCAAAGATGGCAAAAAACCCAACTTTTCCGAGGGGTCGATTTTCACCCGTTTCGACAGTGCCGGCACTGTCGCGAAATCGCATTTTTTTCAAGTTGCTGAAACGACACTTTTCCGCCCCGGGAGGTGGGCCAAACCCCCCAAACATTCATCGGGGGTCCCGGCAGGCCCCAAAGATGGCAAAAAACCCAACTTTTCCGAGGGGTCGATTTTCACCCGTTTCGACAGTGCCGGCACTGTCGCGAAATCGCATTTTTTTCAAGTTGCTGAAACGACACTTTTCCGCCCCGGGAGGTGGGCCAAACCCCCCAAACATTCATCGGGGGTCCCGGCAGGACCCAAAGATGGCAAAAAACCCAACTTTTCCGAGGGTTCGATTTTCACCCGTTTCGACAGTGCCGGCACTGTCGCGAAATCGCATTTTTTTCAAGTTGCTGAAACGACACTTTTCCGCCCCGGGAGGTGGGCCAAACCCCCCAAACATTCATCGGGGGTCCCGGCAGGCCCCAAAGATGGCAAAAAACCCAACTTTTCCGAGGGGTCAATTTTCACCCGTTTCGACAGTGCCGGCACTGTCGCGAAATCGCATTTTTTTCAAGTTGCTGAAACGACACTTTTCCGCCCCGGGAGGTGGGCCAAACCCCCCAAACATTCATCGGGGGTCCCGGCAGGCCCCAAAGATGGCAAAAAACCCAACTTTTCCGAGGGGTCGATTTTTACCCGTTTCGACAGTGCCGGCACTGTCGCGAAATCGCATTTTTTTCAAGTTGCTGAAACGACACTTTTCCGCCCCGGGAGGTGGGCCAAACCCCCCAAACATTCATCGGGGGTCCCGGCAGGACCCAAAGATGGCAAAAAACCCAACTTTTCCGAGGGGTCGATTTTCACCCGTTTCGACAGTGCCGGCACTGTCGCGAAATCGCATTTTTTTCAAGTTGCTGAAACGACACTTTTCCGCCCCGGGAGGTGGGCCAAACCCCCCAAACATTCATCGGGGGTCCCGGCAGGACCCAAAGATGGCAAAAAACCCAACTTTTCCGAGGGTTCGATTTTCACCCGTTTCGACAGTGCCGGCACTGTCGCGAAATCGCATTTTTTTCAAGTTGCTGAAACGACACTTTTCCGCCCCGGGAGGTGGGCCAAACCCCCCAAACATTCATCGGGGGTCCCGGCAGGACCCAAAGATGGCAAAAAACCCAACTTTTCCGAGGGGTCGATTTTCACCCGTTTCGACAGTGCCGGCACTGTCGCGAAATCGCATTTTTTTCAAGTTGCTGAAACGACACTTTTCCGCCCCGGGAGGTGGGCCAAACCCCCCAAACATTCATCGGGGGTCCCGGCAGGACCCAAAGATGGCAAAAAACCCAACTTTTCCGAGGGGTCGATTTTCACCCGTTTCGACTGTGCCGGCACTGTCGCGAAATAGCATTTTTTTCAAGTTGCTGAAACGACACTTTTCCGCCCCGGGAGGTGGGCCAAACCCCCCAAACATTCATCGGGGGTCCCGGCAGGACCCAAAGATGGCAAAAAACCCAACTTTTCCGAGGGTTCGATTTTCACCCGTTTCGACAGTGCCGGCACTGTCGCGAAAGCGCATTTTTTTCAAGTTGCTGAAACGACACTTTTCCGCCCCGGGAGGTGGGCCAAACCCCCCAAACATTCATCGGGGGTCCCGGCAGGACCCAAAGATGGCAAAAAACCCAACTTTTCCGATGGGTCGATTTTCACCCGTTTCGACAGTGCCGGCACTGTCGCGAAATCGCATTTTTTTCAAGTTGCTGAAACGACACTTTTCCGCCCCGGGAGGTGGGCCAAACCCCCCAAACATTCATCGGGGGTCCCGGCAGGACCCAAAGATGGCAAAAAACCCAACTTTTCCGAGGGGTCGATTTTCACCCGTTTCGACAGTGCCGGCACTGTCGCGAAATCGCATTTTTTTCAAGTTGCTGAAACGACACTTTTCCGCCCCGGGAGGTGGGCCAAACCCCCCAAACATTCATCGGGGGTCCCGGCAGGACCCAAAGATGGCAAAAAACCCAACTTTTCCGAGGGTTCGATTTTCACCCGTTTCGACAGTGCCGGCACTGTCGCGAAAGCGCATTTTTTTCAAGTTGCTGAAACGACACTTTTCCGCCCCGGGAGGTGGGCCAAACCCCCCAAACATTCATCGGGGGTCCCGGCAGGACCCAAAGATGGCAAAAAACCCAACTTTTCCGATGGGTCGATTTTCACCCGTTTCGACAGTGCCGGCACTGTCGCGAAATCGCATTTTTTTCAAGTTGCTGAAACGACACTTTTCCGCCCCGGGAGGTGGGCCAAACCCCCCAAACATTCATCGGGGGTCCCGGCAGGACCCAAAGATGGCAAAAAACCCAACTTTTCCAAGGGGTCGATTTTCACCCGTTTCGACAGTGCCGGCACTGTCGCGAAATCGCATTTTTTTCAAGTTGCTGAAACGACACTTTTCCGCCCCGGGAGGTGGGCCAAACCCCCCAAACATTCATCGGGGGTCCCGGCAGGCCCCAAAGATGGCAAAAAACCCAACTTTTCCGAGGGGTCGATTTTCACCCGTTTCGACAGTGCCGGCACTGTCGCGAAATCGCATTTTTTTCAAGTTGCTGAAACGACACTTTTCCGCCCCGGGAGGTGGGCCAAACCCCCCAAACATTCATCGGGGGTCCCGGCAGGACCCAAAGATGGCAAAAAACCCAACTTTTCCGAGGGGTCGATTTTCACCCGTTTCGACAGTGCCGGCACTGTCGCGAAATCGCATTTTTTTCAAGTTGCTGAAACGACACTTTTCCGCCCCGGGAGGTGGGCCAAACCCCCCAAACATTCATCGGGGGTCCCGGCAGGACCCAAAGATGGCAAAAAACCCAACTTTTCCGAGGGGTCGATTTTCACCCGTTTCGACAGTGCCGGCACTGTCGCGAAATCGCATTTTTTTCAAGTTGCTGAAACGACACTTTTCCGCCCCGGGAGGTGGGCCAAACCCCCCAAACATTCATCGGGGGTCCCGGCAGGACCCAAAGATGGCAAAAAACCCAACTTTTCCGAGGGGTCGATTTTCACCCGTTTCGACAGTGCCGGCACTGTCGCGAAATCGCATTTTTTTCAAGTTGCTGAAACGACACTTTTCCGCCCCGGGAGGTGGGCCAAACCCCCCAAACATTCATCGGGGGTCCCGGCAGGACCCAAAGATGGCAAAAAACCCAACTTTTCCGAGGGGTCGATTTTCACCCGTTTCGACAGTGCCGGCACTGTCGCGAAATCGCATTTTTTTCAAGTTGCTGAAACGACACTTTTCCGCCCCGGGAGGTGGGCCAAACCCCCCAAACATTCATCGGGGGTCCCGGCAGGACCCAAAGATGGCAAAAAACCCAACTTTTCCGAGGGGTCGATTTTCACCCGTTTCGACAGTGCCGGCACTGTCGCGAAAGCGCATTTTTTTCAAGTTGCTGAAACGACACTTTTCCGCCCCGGGAGGTGGGCCAAACCCCCCAAACATTCATCGGGGGTCCCGGCAGGACCCAAAGATGGCAAAAAACCCAACTTTTCCGAGGGGTCGATTTTCACCCGTTTCGACAGTGCCGGCACTGTCGCGAAATCGCATTTTTTTCAAGTTGCTGAAACGACACTTTTCCGCCCCGGGAGGTGGGCCAAACCCCCCAAACATTCATCGGGGGTCCCGGCAGGACCCAAAGATGGCAAAAAACCCAACTTTTCCGAGGGGTCGATTTTCACCCGTTTCGACTGTGCCGGCACTGTCGCGAAATAGCATTTTTTTCAAGTTGCTGAAACGACACTTTTCCGCCCCGGGAGGTGGGCCAAACCCCCCAAACATTCATCGGGGGTCCCGGCAGGCCCCAAAGATGGCAAAAAACCCAACTTTTCCGAGGGGTCGATTTTCACCCGTTTCGACAGTGCCGGCACTGTCGCGAAATCGCATTTTTTTCAAGTTGCTGAAACGACACTTTTCCGCCCCGGGAGGTGGGCCAAACCCCCCAAACATTCATCGGGGGTCCCGGCAGGACCCAAAGATGGCAAAAAACCCAACTTTTCCGAGGGTTCGATTTTCACCCGTTTCGACAGTGCCGGCACTGTCGCGAAATCGCATTTTTTTCAAGTTGCTGAAACGACACTTTTCCGCCCCGGGAGGTGGGCCAAACCCCCCAAACATTCATCGGGGGTCCCGGCAGGCCCCAAAGATGGCAAAAAACCCAACTTTTCCGAGGGGTCGATTTTCACCCGTTTCGACAGTGCCGGCACTGTCGCGAAATCGCATTTTTTTCAAGTTGCTGAAACGACACTTTTCCGCCCCGGGAGGTGGGCCAAACCCCCCAAACATTCATCGGGGGTCCCGGCAGGCCCCAAAGATGGCAAAAAACCCAACTTTTCCGAGGGGTCGATTTTCACCCGTTTCGACAGTGCCGGCACTGTCGCGAAATCGCATTTTTTTCAAGTTGCTGAAACGACACTTTTCCGCCCCGGGAGGTGGGCCAAACCCCCCAAACATTCATCGGGGGTCCGGCAGGACCCAAAGATGGCAAAAAACCCAACTTTTCCGAGGGGTCGATTTTCACCCGTTTCGACAGTGCCGGCACTGTCGCGAAATCGCATTTTTTTCAAGTTGCTGAAACGACACTTTTCCGCCCCGGGAGGTGGGCCAAACCCCCCAAACATTCATCGGGGGTCCCGGCAGGACCCAAAGATGGCAAAAAACCCAACTTTTCCGAGGGTTCGATTTTCACCCGTTTCGACAGTGCCGGCACTGTCGCGAAATCGCATTTTTTTCAAGTTGCTGAAACGACACTTTTCCGCCCCGGGAGGTGGGCCAAACCCCCCAAACATTCATCGGGGGTCCCGGCAGGACCCAAAGATGGCAAAAAACCCAACTTTTCCGAGGGGTCGATTTTCACCCGTTTCGACAGTGCCGGCACTGTCGCGAAATCGCATTTTTTTCAAGTTGCTGAAACGACACTTTTCCGCCCCGGGAGGTGGGCCAAACCCCCCAAACATTCATCGGGGGTCCCGGCAGGACCCAAAGATGGCAAAAAACCCAACTTTTCCGAGGGGTCGATTTTCACCCGTTTCGACTGTGCCGGCACTGTCGCGAAATAGCATTTTTTTCAAGTTGCTGAAACGACACTTTTCCGCCCCGGGAGGTGGGCCAAACCCCCCAAACATTCATCGGGGGTCCCGGCAGGACCCAAAGATGGCAAAAAACCCAACTTTTCCGAGGGTTCGATTTTCACCCGTTTCGACAGTGCCGGCACTGTCGCGAAAGCGCATTTTTTTCAAGTTGCTGAAACGACACTTTTCCGCCCCGGGAGGTGGGCCAAACCCCCCAAACATTCATCGGGGGTCCCGGCAGGACCCAAAGATGGCAAAAAACCCAACTTTTCCGATGGGTCGATTTTCACCCGTTTCGACAGTGCCGGCACTGTCGCGAAATCGCATTTTTTTCAAGTTGCTGAAACGACACTTTTCCGCCCCGGGAGGTGGGCCAAACCCCCCAAACATTCATCGGGGGTCCCGGCAGGACCCAAAGATGGCAAAAAACCCAACTTTTCCGAGGGGTCGATTTTCACCCGTTTCGACAGTGCCGGCACTGTCGCGAAATCGCATTTTTTTCAAGTTGCTGAAACGACACTTTTCCGCCCCGGGAGGTGGGCCAAACCCCCCAAACATTCATCGGGGGTCCCGGCAGGACCCAAAGATGGCAAAAAACCCAACTTTTCCGAGGGTTCGATTTTCACCCGTTTCGACAGTGCCGGCACTGTCGCGAAAGCGCATTTTTTTCAAGTTGCTGAAACGACACTTTTCCGCCCCGGGAGGTGGGCCAAACCCCCCAAACATTCATCGGGGGTCCCGGCAGGACCCAAAGATGGCAAAAAACCCAACTTTTCCGATGGGTCGATTTTCACCCGTTTCGACAGTGCCGGCACTGTCGCGAAATCGCATTTTTTTCAAGTTGCTGGAAACGACACTTTTCCGCCCCGGGAGGTGGGCCAAACCCCCCAAACATTCATCGGGGGTCCCGGCAGGACCCAAAGATGGCAAAAAACCCAACTTTTCCAAGGGGTCGATTTTCACCCGTTTCGACAGTGCCGGCACTGTCGCGAAATCGCATTTTTTTCAAGTTGCTGAAACGACACTTTTCCGCCCCGGGAGGTGGGCCAAACCCCCCAAACATTCATCGGGGGTCCCGGCAGGCCCCAAAGATGGCAAAAAACCCAACTTTTCCGAGGGGTCGATTTTCACCCGTTTCGACAGTGCCGGCACTGTCGCGAAATCGCATTTTTTTCAAGTTGCTGAAACGACACTTTTCCGCCCCGGGAGGTGGGCCAAACCCCCCAAACATTCATCGGGGGTCCCGGCAGGACCCAAAGATGGCAAAAAACCCAACTTTTCCGAGGGGTCGATTTTCACCCGTTTCGACAGTGCCGGCACTGTCGCGAAATCGCATTTTTTTCAAGTTGCTGAAACGACACTTTTCCGCCCCGGGAGGTGGGCCAAACCCCCCAAACATTCATCGGGGGTCCCGGCAGGACCCAAAGATGGCAAAAAACCCAACTTTTCCGAGGGGTCGATTTTCACCCGTTTCGACAGTGCCGGCACTGTCGCGAAATCGCATTTTTTTCAAGTTGCTGAAACGACACTTTTCCGCCCCGGGAGGTGGGCCAAACCCCCCAAACATTCATCGGGGGTCCCGGCAGGACCCAAAGATGGCAAAAAACCCAACTTTTCCGAGGGGTCGATTTTCACCCGTTTCGACAGTGCCGGCACTGTCGCGAAATCGCATTTTTTTCAAGTTGCTGAAACGACACTTTTCCGCCCCGGGAGGTGGGCCAAACCCCCCAAACATTCATCGGGGGTCCCGGCAGGACCCAAAGATGGCAAAAAACCCAACTTTTCCGAGGGGTCGATTTTCACCCGTTTCGACAGTGCCGGCACTGTCGCGAAATCGCATTTTTTTCAAGTTGCTGAAACGACACTTTTCCGCCCCGGGAGGTGGGCCAAACCCCCCAAACATTCATCGGGGGTCCCGGCAGGACCCAAAGATGGCAAAAAACCCAACTTTTCCGAGGGGTCGATTTTCACCCGTTTCGACAGTGCCGGCACTGTCGCGAAAGCGCATTTTTTTCAAGTTGCTGAAACGACACTTTTCCGCCCCGGGAGGTGGGCCAAACCCCCCAAACATTCATCGGGGGTCCCGGCAGGACCCAAAGATGGCAAAAAACCCAACTTTTCCGAGGGGTCGATTTTCACCCGTTTCGACAGTGCCGGCACTGTCGCGAAATCGCATTTTTTTCAAGTTGCTGAAACGACACTTTTCCGCCCCGGGAGGTGGGCCAAACCCCCCAAACATTCATCGGGGGTCCCGGCAGGACCCAAAGATGGCAAAAAACCCAACTTTTCCGAGGGGTCGATTTTCACCCGTTTCGACAGTGCCGGCACTGTCGCGAAATCGCATTTTTTTCAAGTTGCTGAAACGACACTTTTCCGCCCCGGGAGGTGGGCCAAACCCCCCAAACATTCATCGGGGGTCCCGGCAGGACCCAAAGATGGCAAAAAACCCAACTTTTCCGAGGGGTCGATTTTCACCCGTTTCGACAGTGCCGGCACTGTCGCGAAATCGCATTTTTTTCAAGTTGCTGAAACGACACTTTTCCGCCCCGGGAGGTGGGCCAAACCCCCCAAACATTCATCGGGGGTCCCGGCAGGACCCAAAGATGGCAAAAAACCCAACTTTTCCGAGGGGTCGATTTTCACCCGTTTCGACAGTGCCGGCACTGTCGCGAAATCGCATTTTTTTCAAGTTGCTGAAACGACACTTTTCCGCCCCGGGAGGTGGGCCAAACCCCCCAAACATTCATCGGGGGTCCCGGCAGGACCCAAAGATGGCAAAAAACCCAACTTTTCCGAGGGGTCGATTTTCACCCGTTTCGACAGTGCCGGCACTGTCGCGAAATCGCATTTTTTTCAAGTTGCTGAAACGACACTTTTCCGCCCCGGGAGGTGGGCCAAACCCCCCAAACATTCATCGGGGGTCCCGGCAGGACCCAAAGATGGCAAAAAACCCAACTTTTCCGAGGGGTCGATTTTCACCCGTTTCGACAGTGCCGGCACTGTCGCGAAATCGCATTTTTTTCAAGTTGCTGAAACGACACTTTTCCGCCCCGGGAGGTGGGCCAAACCCCCCAAACATTCATCGGGGGTCCCGGCAGGCCCCAAAGATGGCAAAAAACCCAACTTTTCCGAGGGGTCGATTTTCACCCGTTTCGACAGTGCCGGCACTGTCGCGAAATCGCATTTTTTTCAAGTTGCTGAAACGACACTTTTCCGCCCCGGGAGGTGGGCCAAACCCCCCAAACATTCATCGGGGGTCCCGGCAGGACCCAAAGATGGCAAAAAACCCAACTTTTCCGAGGGTTCGATTTTCACCCGTTTCGACAGTGCCGGCACTGTCGCGAAATCGCATTTTTTTCAAGTTGCTGAAACGACACTTTTCCGCCCCGGGAGGTGGGCCAAACCCCCCAAACATTCATCGGGGGTCCCGGCAGGCCCCAAAGATGGCAAAAAACCCAACTTTTCCGAGGGGTCGATTTTCACCCGTTTCGACAGTGCCGGCACTGTCGCGAAATCGCATTTTTTTCAAGTTGCTGAAACGACACTTTTCCGCCCCGGGAGGTGGGCCAAACCCCCCAAACATTCATCGGGGGTCCCGGCAGGCCCCAAAGATGGCAAAAAACCCAACTTTTCCGAGGGGTCGATTTTTACCCGTTTCGACAGTGCCGGCACTGTCGCGAAATCGCATTTTTTTCAAGTTGCTGAAACGACACTTTTCCGCCCCGGGAGGTGGGCCAAACCCCCCAAACATTCATCGGGGGTCCCGGCAGGACCCAAAGATGGCAAAAAACCCAACTTTTCCGAGGGGTCGATTTTCACCCGTTTCGACAGTGCCGGCACTGTCGCGAAATCGCATTTTTTTCAAGTTGCTGAAACGACACTTTTCCGCCCCGGGAGGTGGGCCAAACCCCCCAAACATTCATCGGGGGTCCCGGCAGGACCCAAAGATGGCAAAAAACCCAACTTTTCCGAGGGTTCGATTTTCACCCGTTTCGACAGTGCCGGCACTGTCGCGAAATCGCATTTTTTTCAAGTTGCTGAAACGACACTTTTCCGCCCCGGGAGGTGGGCCAAACCCCCCAAACATTCATCGGGGGTCCCGGCAGGACCCAAAGATGGCAAAAAACCCAACTTTTCCGAGGGGTCGATTTTCACCCGTTTCGACAGTGCCGGCACTGTCGCGAAATCGCATTTTTTTCAAGTTGCTGAAACGACACTTTTCCGCCCCGGGAGGTGGGCCAAACCCCCCAAACATTCATCGGGGGTCCCGGCAGGACCCAAAGATGGCAAAAAACCCAACTTTTCCGAGGGGTCGATTTTCACCCGTTTCGACTGTGCCGGCACTGTCGCGAAATAGCATTTTTTTCAAGTTGCTGAAACGACACTTTTCCGCCCCGGGAGGTGGGCCAAACCCCCCAAACATTCATCGGGGGTCCCGGCAGGACCCAAAGATGGCAAAAAACCCAACTTTTCCGAGGGTTCGATTTTCACCCGTTTCGACAGTGCCGGCACTGTCGCGAAAGCGCATTTTTTTCAAGTTGCTGAAACGACACTTTTCCGCCCCGGGAGGTGGGCCAAACCCCCCAAACATTCATCGGGGGTCCCGGCAGGACCCAAAGATGGCAAAAAACCCAACTTTTCCGATGGGTCGATTTTCACCCGTTTCGACAGTGCCGGCACTGTCGCGAAATCGCATTTTTTTCAAGTTGCTGAAACGACACTTTTCCGCCCCGGGAGGTGGGCCAAACCCCCCAAACATTCATCGGGGGTCCCGGCAGGACCCAAAGATGGCAAAAAACCCAACTTTTCCGAGGGGTCGATTTTCACCCGTTTCGACAGTGCCGGCACTGTCGCGAAATCGCATTTTTTTCAAGTTGCTGAAACGACACTTTTCCGCCCCGGGAGGTGGGCCAAACCCCCCAAACATTCATCGGGGGTCCCGGCAGGACCCAAAGATGGCAAAAAACCCAACTTTTCCGAGGGTTCGATTTTCACCCGTTTCGACAGTGCCGGCACTGTCGCGAAAGCGCATTTTTTTCAAGTTGCTGAAACGACACTTTTCCGCCCCCGGGAGGTGGGCCAAACCCCCCAAACATTCATCGGGGGTCCCGGCAGGACCCAAAGATGGCAAAAAACCCAACTTTTCCGATGGGTCGATTTTCACCCGTTTCGACAGTGCCGGCACTGTCGCGAAATCGCATTTTTTTCAAGTTGCTGAAACGACACTTTTCCGCCCCGGGAGGTGGGCCAAACCCCCCAAACATTCATCGGGGGTCCCGGCAGGACCCAAAGATGGCAAAAAACCCAACTTTTCCGAGG
Organism: Dunckerocampus dactyliophorus; assembly: GCF_027744805.1. NCBI lineage: Eukaryota > Metazoa > Chordata > Actinopteri > Syngnathiformes > Syngnathidae > Dunckerocampus > Dunckerocampus dactyliophorus. The sequence continues at coordinate 38,195,689 of NC_072820.1, forward strand.
GGTCGATTTTCACCCGTTTCGACAGTGCCGGCACTGTCGCGAAATCGCATTTTTTTCAAGTTGCTGAAACGACACTTTTCCGCCCCGGGAGGTGGGCCAAACCCCCCAAACATTCATCGGGGGTCCCGGCAGGCCCCAAAGATGGCAAAAAACCCAACTTTTCCGAGGGGTCGATTTTCACCCGTTTCGACAGTGCCGGCACTGTCGCGAAATCGCATTTTTTTCAAGTTGCTGAAACGACACTTTTCCGCCCCGGGAGGTGGGCCAAACCCCCCAAACATTCATCGGGGGTCCCGGCAGGACCCAAAGATGGCAAAAAACCCAACTTTTCCGAGGGGTCGATTTTCACCCGTTTCGACAGTGCCGGCACTGTCGCGAAATCGCATTTTTTTCAAGTTGCTGAAACGACACTTTTCCGCCCCGGGAGGTGGGCCAAACCCCCCAAACATTCATCGGGGGTCCCGGCAGGACCCAAAGATGGCAAAAAACCCAACTTTTCCGAGGGGTCGATTTTCACCCGTTTCGACAGTGCCGGCACTGTCGCGAAATCGCATTTTTTTCAAGTTGCTGAAACGACACTTTTCCGCCCCGGGAGGTGGGCCAAACCCCCCAAACATTCATCGGGGGTCCCGGCAGGACCCAAAGATGGCAAAAAACCCAACTTTTCCGAGGGGTCGATTTTCACCCGTTTCGACAGTGCCGGCACTGTCGCGAAATCGCATTTTTTTCAAGTTGCTGAAACGACACTTTTCCGCCCCGGGAGGTGGGCCAAACCCCCCAAACATTCATCGGGGGTCCCGGCAGGACCCAAAGATGGCAAAAAACCCAACTTTTCCGAGGGGTCGATTTTCACCCGTTTCGACAGTGCCGGCACTGTCGCGAAATCGCATTTTTTTCAAGTTGCTGAAACGACACTTTTCCGCCCCGGGAGGTGGGCCAAACCCCCCAAACATTCATCGGGGGTCCCGGCAGGACCCAAAGATGGCAAAAAACCCAACTTTTCCGAGGGGTCGATTTTCACCCGTTTCGACAGTGCCGGCACTGTCGCGAAATCGCATTTTTTTCAAGTTGCTGAAACGACACTTTTCCGCCCCGGGAGGTGGGCCAAACCCCCCAAACATTCATCGGGGGTCCCGGCAGGACCCAAAGATGGCAAAAAACCCAACTTTTCCGAGGGGTCGATTTTCACCCGTTTCGACAGTGCCGGCACTGTCGCGAAATCGCATTTTTTTCAAGTTGCTGAAACGACACTTTTCCGCCCCGGGAGGTGGGCCAAACCCCCCAAACATTCATCGGGGGTCCCGGCAGGACCCAAAGATGGCAAAAAACCCAACTTTTCCGAGGGGTCGATTTTCACCCGTTTCGACAGTGCCGGCACTGTCGCGAAATCGCATTTTTTTCAAGTTGCTGAAACGACACTTTTCCGCCCCGGGAGGTGGGCCAAACCCCCCAAACATTCATCGGGGGTCCCGGCAGGACCCAAAGATGGCAAAAAACCCAACTTTTCCGAGGGGTCGATTTTCACCCGTTTCGACAGTGCCGGCACTGTCGCGAAATCGCATTTTTTTCAAGTTGCTGAAACGACACTTTTCCGCCCCGGGAGGTGGGCCAAACCCCCCAAACATTCATCGGGGGTCCCGGCAGGACCCAAAGATGGCAAAAAACCCAACTTTTCCGAGGGGTCGATTTTCACCCGTTTCGACAGTGCCGGCACTGTCGCGAAATCGCATTTTTTTCAAGTTGCTGAAACGACACTTTTCCGCCCCGGGAGGTGGGCCAAACCCCCCAAACATTCATCGGGGGTCCCGGCAGGACCCAAAGATGGCAAAAAACCCAACTTTTCCGAGGGGTCAATTTTCACCCGTTTCGACTGTGCCGGCACTGTCGCGAAATAGCATTTTTTTCAAGTTGCTGAAACGACAC